>NW_028230450.1:2854745-2945045 GCF_043228905.1 Azolla caroliniana | reverse complement strand
TGGGGCGTGGAGGTGTGCTAATGGGTATGATTGAAAAGGGGGAAGATTTGGATAAGAAGGAAAAGGATTTTATGGGCTTTAATGTGATAAATGGAAGGTTTTGCTATAGGGAAAGAGGTTATAATGTAAAAGGGGGGATAAGAAAAGAGAGAGATAGAGTGAGGATATGAAATTTAGAAAGGGAGTTAAGAGAGAGGGGAAATGAGGAATAGGTGAGACGATGAGAATGCAAGGAAAGAGGGAGGAGAGAGAGAGAGAGGAATGAGTATACATAAGGGGGAGAGAGGATGGGGAAATGTGAAAAAGTAAGAGAGAGAGAGAGAGAGAGAGAGAGAGAGAGAGAGAGAGAGAGAGAGAGGTGTGGGGCAAGAGGAAGGATATAGAGTTAGGAAGAGGATAGGGAGGGGTAGGGTAAGAAAAAGTAAAACTTGATATGAGGGTAGAAAAAATAAAAATAGAAAGGTGGAGAAAGTAAAAGTAAAAAGGAGGGACTTCAAAAGAAGAGGCAAAGGATTTATAAAACGGAGGAGGGGTAAGGTAATAAAAAAGTGAGACATCGGGTGAGGATAAAAAATGAGAACATGGGCGAGGGTAGCACATTGAAAAAGGAAAATGAAAATGAAAGGGTCATATTTGTAATAAGAAAAACATAGAGGGGCGCAAGGGAAAAAAGGGAAAGAAAATTAAAATGAAAAAATAAAAAACTAACATAGGAAGAGAGAAGGAAAAGAAAAGGGGGAACAAGAAAAACAAAAATTAAGTTAAAGGGGGTGATAATAAAAAGGGCTAGAAATTAAAAAGTCAAGGAACAAATGGGGGGGGGGGGGTAGGGGGAAGGCTATAGATTTAGGAAGAGAAGGGGGAGGGGTAGGGTAAGAAAAAATAAAACATAGGTGAGGGTAAAAAAATAAAAATAGAAAGTTGGAGAAAGAGTAAAAGAAAAAGAAGAGGCTACGGATTTAGAAAAAGGATGAGAGGTAAGGTAAGCAAAAAATTGAGAGATGGGCATGTGGGTGAGGGTAGAAGACTAAAAAAGGAATATGAAAATGAAAGGGTATATTGTAATAAGAAAAACGTAGAGGGGGGCAAGGGCAAAAAATAAAATTCAAAGGTAACAAAAGGAAGGGGATAGAGAAATATTAAAACAAAAATTAAGTTAAAGGGGCTAAAAATAGAAAAGGCTAGAAGTGAGAAAGTCAAGGAACAATTAGGGAGGGGTAGGGAAAGAAATATAGGAAAGTAGGGGGGGTATGGATGAAAATAAGAGAAAGTAAGAGAAGATAGAAAGGAAAATTAGGGAGGGTAGGGTTGAAAAATAGGAGAAGATGGGGTAGGGGTAGAGTTGAAATTAGGAGGAAGTGGTGGAGGGGTAGGTTATGATATATTAACAAAAAGAGGAGGGGAGTCATTTTACAAGAGGTGTATGTGTACGTTGTAGCAAGCTTAATATTAGAGATCTAGGTACTAAAGTAAGCTTAAGATAAGGATAAACTAATGATAGATAGAAAGGAGAAAGAGAAAGAAGGGTGCCGATCCACCCGACCACCCCCGAGCGAAGGGATCGAGACGGACTCGAGCCTCGATCGGCGTCCCATACCACCGCCGTGGCGTCGAGCCATACCTGGTGCTGGCGCGCTCGCTACAAGAGTTGACCCACCACAAGAGCAGAGTCTCGATGTAGTAAAAAAGATGATCCAATGAGGGTAGCTAGGCCTCTTATTTATAGCAATACCCAAGGCCCCTAGGCAAGTTCACACTTGACCTAATGGGTTGTCTCAATCCTGAGGATTAAAAGTAATCCTCCCCTTCTTTACACTCTTGTTTAACCCTCACACTTATCCACGTGTATAGAATACTAAGGTAAATTCTCACCACGGGATATTAAATGGTCATGCCTGTAACATACTCCCCTTCTTTAAAACATTGCACTCTTGCAATGGAAAGTTAGGGAAGTTTGTTCTTAGAGTATTCTCGCGTTCCCATGTGGCATCTTTGATAGATTTGTCCATCCATTTAATTTTAAATTCTCGAATTTCTTTAGTATGTAACTTTTTTGTTTTAACATCGAGAATTCTTTCTGGTACATGTGGTTTCGAAGATAAATCTTCAGAAGTAACCAAAGTTTCAATTGTAACTGTGTTGTCGCAAGAACCTAGAAGTTCTTTTAGACGACTCACATGGAAGACTGGATGAATTCCAACACCATCGGGAAGAGCGAGACGATAGGCTGATGACCCAATGCGTTTGAGGACTGTAAAAGGTCCACAAAACCGTGGGGCTAACTTAGCGCACTTACCCGTAGACAATGTCTTAGAATTGTGAGGTACACGTAAAAATACCTTCTGTCCAGGGTTGAATACACGAGGTTGCCTATGATGGTCGGCATAAAAACGCCCTCTATCTTGAGCTGTTTTTATATTATCTCGTGCAATATGCAACATATCTTGCATATCCCGAAGAAAGTTTTGCGTACTTCGCAACTCATCATGATGTATATGAACATCAATCGGGGCTCGTGGCTGAAAACCATACATCAACATAAAAGGACTATATCCCGTCGACGTATGCTTGGAGCTGTTATAAGCAAACTCCAAAATTGGGAGATAACGTTCCCATTTTGTTGGTTTTGCACCAACGTATGCTCGAAGCATGTCCTCAATAATTTGATTTACTCGTTCTGTTTGTCCATCGGATTGAGGATGATCCGTGGAGCTCATGCTCAACGTAGTTTCTAACTTCTTAAAGACTTGCGTCCAAAAGTCACTAGTAAACTTTGGATCTCGATCACTCACGATATCCATCGGTAATCCATAAAAACGAAATAATTCGTCAACGAATTGGTAAGCCAATTCAGGAGTTGTTACCGTGGTTTTAGTAGCAATAAATCTGGCCATTTTAGTTAGTCGATCAACGACAACCCAGATGGAATCATGACCTTTTTGGGTGCGAGAAAGGCTAACAATAAAATCCATGGATATACTTTCCCACTTATTATTGGGAATGTCCAAGGGATGTAAAAGTCCAGTGGCTTTAAGTCACTCGGCTTTGTTAACCTGACATTGGTGACATTTAGTCACATAGCTATGTATGTCAGGACGCATCTTAGGCCAATAAAATTGAGTGGAGATCAGAACGAGTGTACGATGTATTCTAGGGTGCCCTGCTGAGGGTGCATCATGGCATTAAAAAAGAATCCTCTTTTTGACCTCGGGTAAATCTGGAACACAAACCTTCCCATTACGGTAGAGCAAACCGTTAGCAATGTGGAAGTATTCCTTCGAGGATGTGGTGGTGTCTGTTCCAGACTCAACTCTTGCCCAGTATTTTGCAAAATAACTGTCATCAAGATACTTTCCTCGAAGGTGATCATAAAGATCTGATGTTATTTCAGTGAAGCTAAGCATGTTAACTTCACGGATGCGACTTAGCGCATTAACGAAAGTATTCATGGAACCTTTACGATATTGTATGGAAAAATCAAAGTTCTGGATGAGATCTGCCCATCGTGCCTTACAACCTTTTAGGTCTTGTTGGTCACAAAAATATTTCAAGGACTCCTAGTCCGTAGTTACCACAAAGCGATTTCCATAAAGATAATGGCGCCATGTTTTGGGCGCATGTATAATTGCAAATAATTCCTTTTCTTGAACGGTATATCGACATTGAGTAGAATCAAGTTTCTTACTCTCGAATGCTATTGGTTTACCATCTTGATACAAGACAACACCTATAACATAATCGCTTGCATCGGTTTCAACCTCAGAAGGTTTTGAAGGATCAGGTAAAAGAAGTGAAGGAGCCTTGCAAACCAGGTCCTTGAGTTCCTTAAAGGCGAGGTCTAGTGTAGCATTCCACACAATAGGTTTTGTAGACTTACACGTTTGACCTTTTAAAAGATCAGTAAACGACGTCGTCAATTGGGAGTAATTACGAAGAGACTTTTGCAAAAACCCGACAAAACCAAGGAATGATCGAACTTCTCGAATATTCCGAAGAGTGGGCCAAAGCTTGATTTTCTCAATGCGAGAAGGATCAATTTCAACTCCTTGTTTGGTTATGAGATGTCCTAGATAAGTAATTGATTTCTTGAAGAACTCACATTTTGAGATCTTCGCATAAAACTGTTTGTCACGCAATGTTTGTAAAACAAAGCGGACATGTCTAGCATGTTCTTGTAATGTACGGCTATAAACTAAAATATCATCCAAGAAAATAACGACAAATTTTCCAAGTTGTTCTCGGAAAATGTCATTCATTTCTTGTTGAAAAGTAGCCAGAGCATTGGTCAAACCAAAAGGCATAACCAAAAACTCGTAATAGCCATAGCGCGTACGAAATGCCGTTTTAGGAACATTGTCCTCACTTATACGTATTTGATGGTAGCCAGTACAAAGATCAAGTTTCGTAAAATACCGAGCTCCCTGGAGACGGTCAATTAGATCGTCAGCCCGGGGCAATGGATACGAATTCTTGATCGTCACTTTATTCAAGCGTTGGTAATTAATACACATACGCCATGTGCCCTCTTTCTTTTTAACCAAGAGAACTGGTGCACCCCATGGAGATTTACTATAATGTATATAACCCATTCGTAAATAGTCCTTGAGTTGCTTAGATACCTCATCCTCTTCGGATCGACTTAAGTGATAAGGAGGTATACTTATTGGTGCAACACCAGGTACAATATCTATACGATGGTCTATATTACGTTTAGGAGGTAAGCCATCTGGTAGTTCACTCGGAAAAACATCACGAAAATCATTTAAGATTTCATCAAGTTGTTGTTGTTCAAAATATGTTAATTGAACTGAGACATTATCGATATTATAAACGTGATTGTCCGGATCAAGTACACAATAAAATAGAGTAGAACAAGACAACTCGGATATTGATGGACATGAGGAAACAATCGAGAGGGATTGTTTTTTTACACATTGAATAAAATGAGTACAATTGTTCAGTACAAATGTAATTGAATGATGAACCCAATCAATAGATAAAGAAGAGTTTTTATTATAAAACCAGGGATAACCCAGTATTACATCGGTGGTACAAAGATTCATTACATGGAAGTCTACTTCCTCTATATAAGTATCAATAGAAATTCCTAATGAATGAATCACCCCGTTGATGTATTGTACTCTTCCATCAGCCAAGTGCACCATGTAGGTGTGATCACTTACGGTGGGTTGGATTCCCCATATCTTAATCAAACGACCATTCACAAAATTGTGTGAGCTTCCCGAATCAAATAAAAATTGTATGGGAGATCCATTGATATACCCGTTTGCACGTAGTAAATCATTGGGACCCAATACATAGTGAGGGAAAGAACATTGACAATTACTTAAATGATGTGTATAAACCTGAATAAGTTTCCTTCTTAAATGATGTCAAGGTTCATTAAAGCTTGTGCTGCCTCGGTTCGAGAGGGAGGTTGCAGAAATTGGCCCTTAAAAACCATGACAAAATCTGTCCAGGTATCGGGCAATTTCCCCATAGTACGGAGCCCACACCACCAGGCGACGGCCTTACCCCCGAGTTCTCGGCCGACATATGCAATCTTCGTACTATCTGGCGTGGGATAGAGCTCAAAATGAGACTCCCATTGTCCCAACCATGTGCAAATTGCTTCTTCAGTTCTTTCCTTTTTGTCTCCCGTAAATGGCTTGAGCGGATGACATCGGGTCGTTAATTTGAGCCATTAAAGATTATTTCTGGAAAAGAAATAGGATAAGGTCAGAGAAATAGTCATAACATCATGTCGTGATGTAAACATATCATGGGCAAACATTAATCGATATCATGATCTCACGTCAATACCCTTCTAAACGTATGAGATGAGGTTCAAGATCAGGTTACTATGGTAACACAAAGGTGTTTTAAAAACCATGGGGGTGACAATTTAATGTCTTTCCCTGATCTCTATATCGATTTCTTCATGGCGGCTCCCCGAGGCTCAACCATGTATGTTCGCGTCATTAGTAGTTTATACACGAAAAAAATGTTAACAATAAACTATGTTTCTTTGCCCAGATATGTGGTTTCGGCTCTTTAAGTCCTATTACGAGGACCCTGAGGTGCACTTAGACCTTTAGTCTAAACATGTGTTATAGTCATATGTATGAAGGATGTTGTATGGTCTTGTTCATATTTGAACTCGAGACCTCGAGAACAAATACATTAAACACTTGAGCCAACCAAGTAAGTTGCTCTTCTCGAATGCTTAATGTTTGATGCGTATAAGAGATATGCGAGGCATTTGATCATATATGTTTTTTTTAAAAGAACATATATGTCAAGGGTCCTTATTTCGCCCTCATTTACCAAAACTCTGTTGGTACGTTACCTAACCTCAAGTCTCGTAATTACGATGGCATACGCCAAAGTGCAACCTAATGGTCAAGCCAAATGAGCCCTCGTTTCGTAGTAGGCCCACGTGGCCCATCACATGGTCACGTCATTACGAATGCCTCTCGTAAGAACGAGCTCATGGTGGCATCGTATCCATGTAATGAGGGAGGGATGTTGGATACGTGTGTCATTGGAGCGACCTCACTTGAAGTGGGTCAAGCCCTATGTACTCAACATCATTATGGCTATAGGCGTTTGTTTTCGTAACGAAATCAAGGTCTTCAACGGGGTTGTCAACAATCAAAAATTGTTGAAAAAGGGATGGTGACAACGCCATTCTCACAAAAATGTGAGGACGGCCACCAACATCCTTTTCCCTACAAGGACAACTTTCGATATAATCACGTAATAACGAATATACACATATGTTTACTTATCACATATATACAATCAAATACGTATATACGTGACCACATATGCCTATATTAAACATATCGTTATATTAAATAGCCACAAATGATGTGATCGAGATACGTAATGTAGGTATATACCTCTACGCACACGAAACATCCACAAATAAGAGATCATCGTAATACGAAATTGAGGTATTGACCTCTTACACATACGAGACCAAACGCATATCCTTTACAACAAATCAAGGTATTAAACTCATACCTTGCAAACGTAACATATGTTCGTGAACGTAATACGTAATTGAGGTATTAACCTCGTACGCATACGACATCATCACATATTATTTATATGTCAAACGAGGTATTGACCTCGTGCACATATGTAAACGTTTTAGATAATCAATTAAAGACCACTACAACATCATTGAATTAATGAAAAAAAATGACATATAAACTAAACACATGATTAGATGAGAGAAGAGAGAATAGAAAAAAAAAAATTACGGAAAGAGTTACCGAAGTTCTTTGTTGATCGTTGTCTGGATCAAGGCTGACCGCACATCGATCGATCACCATCAATCAAAAGACAAAAGACAAACAAAGAAACATTAGTACATAGCTCTGAAACCAAATATTAGAGATCTAGGTACGAAAGTAAGCTTAAGATAAGGATAAACTAGTGATAGATAGAAAGGAGAAAGAGAAAGAAAGGTGCCGATCCACCCGACCACCCCCGAGCAACTAACATGCCAATTAAGACCAGACTCCTTTTCAATGTCGATACATGCCAAACTTGGTGCAGGATTATCGTGCTGCCATTTGCCAATTGAATTGGTATTTCGCCAATTCTTACGATTCTGCACTCCTACCCATTGCCTATCATGATGACACTTACATACGATTTGGGTTTACAAGGAATTGAACCCACAACCTTGGTATATATGTGTCGAGTTCTTAACCATTGTAATGATATATTTATGTGTAAAGAATTTATAAACTATATAGAATATCATAAAGTATTCTAGAGTACTCTATGTTCTAGAATGTTCTGGAATATTCGAGAGTGCTCTATTTTCTAGAACGTTCTAGAATATTCTAGCATAATCTTTATTCTAAGATTTTCTAGAATACCCTATTAAGACTTATAAATATGCATCTAATAATAAGGGATGAACCAATTTGGTTCAATGCCATTCTAGAGCTCCCTTGTTGTTTATTGTATTCCATCTTCTAGTGCGATACATTATCTTTACAATATACTCTCTCACTCTCTCACTCTCTCTCTCTCAATCTTGATAGTTTGAACCAAATTCTTCTTTCCTCCCTCATTTATTTCTTTTCCAAGAACCTTAATAAGTTTCCTTCTTTCTTTTCCTCTTCCCTCGTAAGATATGGAGTCCGTCAGCAAACAAGAATATATGCGCGTCCTTTCTGAGCTCCACATGCTCATGAATAAATTTGTGGCACTAGAGCAAGAAAATCAAAGGCTACTCGGGAACCTACAACATGTGAGTACCGAGAAAACGCAACAATATGAAGAGTTGTCACAACGGGTTCGCCAACTCGAGGCTACTATATTATCATTACGAGAACAAGCATCGGGGTTCAAAACTACCCCAAAGAACCGAAGATTAGCCTCCCTACTAAGTTTGATGGTACGAGGTTTCTATTTCGAGGCTTTTTGAATCAAGTACGTGGTTATTCAGTTACATCCCAATCGATACCCAACGGAAGCTGCTCGTGTGGGATTAGTAGGAACCTTGCTCAGCGGTTCAACACTAGCATTGTTTGCACCTGTCATGATATGGCAAGACTCGAACCCATAACCTTATGGTATATGGGTCGAGCTCTTAACCATCACACCATCTATTGTAATTCATAGGATATTATTTTCAATAAATGTTTTATTATAAGAAAGTAATGTATATTCCAGATTTCTCTGGAACATTCTATAAGTTTCAAGATTACTCCTGACAACACTATAAAAGAAGGCAGTAGGCATTATGTTGAACCAAATTGGTTCAACACCAGTCTTAAGCCTCTTAGCCGATTTGTACTTATCTTTCATATAATATAAGAGCTGCTGTCATCATCCTTCTCTCTCTCTCATTCTCGCTATCTCTCTTTTCGCTTCTCTCTTTCTCTCTCTCTCGGGAGTCTTACGCAGTCCTGTCCTCTTAGTACTAATAGTACTGCTCTTCTTTAGTACTAATTCCATCTCTGCTTTAGTACTATTCCTGACAGTTTGAACCAATTTGCCAGTCCTCCAACCTACTTGTCGTTCTCCCTCATCCTCCTACCCTTTTCCCTATACTATGGCTATTGTTAGCGCCCAAGAATATCAATCCGTTTTCTCCGAGCTACAGTGCTTAAAAGAAAAATTTGTTGCCTTGGAACAAGAAAACCAACGACTGATAGGGGATCTGCAACAAATCGCTCTAGAAAAACAACAAACGCAGCAACAGCATGGGGAGTTAGCATTACGGGTGCAACAACTCGAAGACATTGCAACAACAAGGATAAACTTCCCAAGGATTTCATAAAGAGCCGAAGATTGGACTTCCTGTGAAATTTGATGGAACGCGATCGCAATTCAGGGGATTCCTTAATCAGGTACGATTAGTCCTCCAAATGCATCCTTCCCGATATCCCACTGATGCATCCCGAGTCGGCTTAATAGGCACGTTGCTTACGGCTCAGCCTTAGCATGGTTCGCTCCGCTTCTAGAAAAACAATCGCCCTTGCTTAATAACTTTGAAGATTTTATTAGTGAGTTTAAAGCCTGCTTTGGAGACACTGACAGCATCAGGACGGCGATCAACAAGATCCGGCGATTGCGTCAAGGCGATCGTCCAGCCTCTGCCTACGTTGCGGATTTCCTCCTACTCGCTTCAGATATACCCTAGGATGATCAAGCACTAATGGAGCAGTTTCGCTATGGCCTGCGAAACGATGTCAAAGATCTACTTCTAACTTTCCCTGAAGAACCAAAGTCTCTTACGGAGGCAATCAGTCGAGCGGTCCGATGTGACAACCGCCTTTTCGAATGGCGTTCAGAATGTCAATTACAGATACCACGCTCTAGGCCAGAGCCCACTTACGCCGCAGTCGTGGCTAAACCTTTTGCACGAGACATACCTCAAGCAAATACTTCGACACCGATGGAGATCGATACCATGCGTCGACGCGGCCCATTATCGGAAGAAGAAAAGCAATGACGATGTGCGAATCGATTATGTCTTTATTGCGGTGGACCAGGGCATATCGCCATCAATTGTCCCCATAGGCCAAGAAGACAGGTAAATCAAATCGTCGCCTGTACTAAACCCGAGTCAATTCTTCCCTTCGGAGTGTCTGATACTATTAATAGTACTAATAGAGTGTCAGATAGTATTCATAGTACTAATAGCCCAAGTATCTCAAACAAATTTGAAATCCTTAGTCAATTAGATGAAGAGTTAAACGATTGAGTCCAGCCAAAATAGGAGTCGTTTGGTTGGACAACAGCCCTAGATCGGTACAACCCATTAGTGGTTCTATTCCTTCCAAGCAAGTTAGCAATGTGTTCCTAGCCCAAGTCATTGTTAGTACTAAAAGTACTCTCCCAGTACCCGTCCTAGCACTTTTAGATTCCGGAGCTAATTCCTGTTTCATGGATCGAAATTTTGCCCAAGCTTCTCAGATATCCCTAAGAAAACTTCCTTGTCCCGCATCTGTAGTAGTCATTGATGGTCGTCCCATTGCTTCCGGGAATATTGTAGAAGAATCAGAACCCATTCAAGTTGTCCTAGGTAGTTTTGTGTGTGTAATATCATTTAATATAATTAGTAGTCCAGAGCATCCCATTGTCCTAGGATTACCTTGGTTTGAATTACATAATCCAGCCAAAGATTGGAGAACAAGAGAAGTCCGATATCGACCACCCCAAGAATCTACTCACCGAGTTTCGACCATTTCACTCCATCAATTACGCGAAGAAGGACACAAGGAGCCAATGTTCCTATTTGCAATATCAGTACATCCTTCCAACACTATTAAGAAGGACTCCTCAGTACAAATTCCGGCAAAATATCATCCTTATGCCGATGTATTTGACAAGGTAAAAGCCGGTACCCTTCCTCATCACCGTCCCTATGACTGTCCCATCGATTTGCAACCAGGAACCGAGCCACCATGGGGACAAATTTACAACTTGTCACCCACCGAGTTAGAAGTCCTTCGAGCCTACATAGAGGAGAACTTGGCAAGCGGGTTCATCCGTCATTTGAAATCTCCGGCCGGTGCACCCATCTTCTTTGTCAAGAAGAAAGATGGCTCACTTCGTCTCGTCGTTGATTACCGCGGATTGAATAAGGTCACCATCCGGAATAGGTATGCACTTCCTCTTATATCAAGTCTTTTAGAGTGAGTTAATGGTGCCAAGTTTTTTACCAAAATCGATCTATGAGGAGGGTATAACCTCGTGCGGATCCGACCGGGAGATGAATGGAAGACCGCCTTCACCTTTCGCACGCGGTATGGGCATTTCAAGTATACTGTTATGCCGTTCGGCTTAACCAATGCACCCACAGTCTTCCAACACATGGCAAATGATATATTCAGAGACCTCTTGGATATCTGTTTTGATCATATATCTGGATGATCTATTGATTTATTCGAAGACCCAGCAAGAGCACGATTCTCATGTACTATTAGTACTAAAGCGACTCTGTGAGAATGGTCTTTATGCCAAGCTAGAAAAATGTAGCTTTGACTACAAGCAAGTGGAATTTCTAGGCTACGTTATCTTTGTTACTCGTTCCTTTGGGTGAACACCTTCGATAGATCTATGCCTATCGGTATTCAAGGGCGTGGTACGTGAAGGCTCGTAACAGAGGCGTCGAGAGAGAGACAATGCTCAGAGAGAAAACACTAACGAGATCTTAGCAGGCGTGGGCGGCGCTCAAATCATAGGTATGAATCAAAGCACAGACACATGGAGCAAACTAGGCACAATTCAGATATATTACTGCGATAGAACAAATTACA
The DNA here is from genome assembly GCF_043228905.1 of Azolla caroliniana. Classification (NCBI taxonomy): domain Eukaryota; kingdom Viridiplantae; phylum Streptophyta; class Polypodiopsida; order Salviniales; family Salviniaceae; genus Azolla; species Azolla caroliniana. Next base: position 2,933,250 of record NW_028230450.1, on the reverse strand, counting down.
GAACAGGGCCTACGGCCGGTGACCTTACAAGATTATCTAGTTACGAGGGACTCAGCTAGTGCTTCCGCCTATATTTTTCTTCTCTCCTCCTCCTCTGAGGTACTGGTCCTTGTTTAAATAACTTTTCCCCTAATACACAGCCGAGCCGTCGGTGGCCTGTGATACTCGGACTCGGCGTTTGCTAATTTCCTAATTTTACATTTCTGTCCTCTAGACAACACCTGGCACGCCCGTGGGACAGGACCTTGTCCGTCGGACCCACGACTTACAAAATACTAACAATATTACAAAAACTGCCTTTTAGGCGTAATCCTCGTTTCATTCCTCTTTTAAGATGTCGAGGATGTTTTCGGGGTCCGGGGTGGTGGCAGGGTGTCCTGGTTGGACTGTCGGTGCGGGGGTTTGAGTTTGGTCCGGGGGTGTCATATCTTCTCGGGCGTCCGCCTTAGGTGCGACCAATTCTTCTGGTGGGGGTGTGGGTTCGAGGGCGCTGACCTCTACTTCGACTGGATCTGGTACCGTGTGGGCGTCCATGGGATGTCTGTTGGCCGGGGCAAGTTCCTCCTGTGTCGTGTCCGTGATCCCCTTGCTGGAAGGTTCTTCCTTCTGCTCTGTGGCCGTTGGTGGGCTGGTTGGGATGGCTGCGAGTCGTTCTCGTTCGAAGGTTTCTGCTTCCAGGCGAAACAACATCTGACCGTCATTGAAGTCCTCCATTATTTGCTCGATTGCCGCGGTGTGAGATTTTGCCAAGGACTGGTAATCCTCGGTTAAATCTGCACGCAGGTTTTGTATGCTGGCTTCGTCCATTTTGTAGAAGCCGCGGCCCTCCTTCCGTCGGTTCTCGGCGTCGGCGCGTAAAATATGCAATTCGGCAGCTTGGGCTACCCATTTGTCTCCTGTGCGACTTAATGTTTCCTTGACCTTTTTGGTAAGGTGCTGGCTCTGTTTCTCGATCAGTATTTTGATGCGTGTCTCATCCATGCCGGGCTGTGCATTTCCTGTTTTAAGCCGTCGACCTCGGCCTGAAGCTTCTTTGCTCGTAGTTCATAGGTGGCTTGAGTGTTCTTTGCATCCGCGGTTACGAGCTGGATAGCCTGCTCGTAACGCTTGGTTAGTTCTTCGGTGGCTTTCTCCCGTTCTTTTTGACACGCGGCCCGGACTTGTTCCCGTTCGACGATTCTCTCTTCTTGTAGGGCGAAGTAGGAATCCGATAATTCGTCTTTTTGCTCCGAAAGTAGCTTGCATTTGATGAAAAACTCGTCAGCCATTTCTTTAAGGGTCGTACGCTGACTCTGCAGCTCGGCATTCTCCGCGATCATTCTCTCCTCCCGTTGGCGATTTCTTTCCTCCTGCCGGTGGTTCCAGTCTTTCGCATTGTCGAGCGCGGCCTGTAGGTCTAGGACCTCCTTCTCTTTCTTTGCCACTGTGGCTACGTATTCCTCCAGCTTGCTTTTGAGTTCGGCTTCTTTGCCCGCGGCTTGCGCTTGTACCCGACCCAGTGCTTCGTTCTGCTCGTGTATCCTTTGGTCGGCCTGGGCTCTAATCTCGGCCATCTGCTTGGAAGCTTCTTCTTTTAGGTGAGCCATCGCCTCCTGATGCCGTTGTTCATGTCTCTCGGTTCGCCATTGTTCTTCTTTAAGCTCCGCGCGGTAATCCCGGAGCGGGGGTTCTGTCTGGGTTGCAACCTCCTTGGGTGCACGAGGGGGTGGTATCTCGGTCTTCTCCATGGGCGTGGCCGCCTCGGTTGTTGTGTAGGTATCGACCATTTGTAACGAGTCCGTTTGTGTACTGGCCTGCATCGTCAGGATTGAATCTGTGACAGTGCTTTCATCCATCATTGTTATGCGTGGAGGGGTTGGGAGGGCCTCCGTGGTCGTGGCCGGAAGACTCAAGAGTTGTTGTTCCGGCCGGTTTTGCTCCCAGGCTGCTAGCTTCTGTTTCGCAGCGTGCCATAATTCTGTAGCCATCTTAGCCTGTTTTTGGGCTATTTTTATCTTTCGGGCCATGTCTTTGGCTGCCCGTGTAGTGCGATCCAGGTCCCTATATGCCTCGATAAGGGCCGTGTTCAACTCGGGGACCTCCATGAGGAGAGCGGCCTATTTTGCCTACTTCTTTCTCCCGATTTTTTGTAAAGCCCTATCTTCCTAGGGCTCAATTTCACCTAATAGCGCGCGTTGAATCATTTTTGTTTCGGCGTGCTCTTCCGCCATTCGAGCGGCTGCCGCGACTTGGGCTCTGGCGAGGAAGTCGACCAGCTCGAATGTCGTACCGAGGCGTAGGAGCGCACTAAATTCGTAAGCCTCCGCGGGGAGGTCCTTATACCCGAGGACTTCATCCTCCGAGATCTGCGTTGTCTGCCCATGCTCGATCTTTCCCTTGTTCAGCGATGCCTCCTCAGGGATGATGGCCAGGTTGCTCTGTTTGACAACTAAGGCTTGCTCTTGTTGTGGCTCTTTCTGTTCTGCCGAGGACTCGCGGTTGAGTCATCTTCTCTTGCTTGGTTGTGTTTGGGGTTTCGGGGCCGGTAGTGTCGTTTCCTCCACCTGCTTCCTTTTCTGGGGTCGTGGTGGTGCAGCCTGCTATGTGTTGGGGCGTGGGCTAGGCCCTGGGGAAGTTACCGAGGGGCGCGACGTTGGCTGTCGAATGGTGACGTCATCTGCCGTGTTGTCCTCCGCGGCTACCTCCTCCTCCCATTCTTGGCAGGTCTCGGAAACTGCCCTTTTTTGTTGGGGTTGGGTGGATGGTGGTGCAGATGTGGGGTTTTGGTCGGCGGTAGGAGGTGAAGGCGATGTGGGCTCCTCCCATGCTTCGTGGCTGATGGCAACGAATTTCTCTTTCTGCCTTCGTGGTGGTGGTGGGGATGTGAGTGTGCGAGGGAAAGGAAGAGAAGAGGGTGGGTATAGAACCATCAAAAAGTGGGTAAGAACAGACAACATCTTCTTATCGGACTGAAATGAAGCTAAGGCGGCGCGGAGTCCTTCGCCTGTGATGATTCCCCAATCGATTCTGTTTCCTTCATATGCGCTGATGATGGCTGCCTTGTTCTGCGGCATGCTCGTTGGGTTTGTATGCACGAACGCATACTCCATTAATATACGAGCAATCTCCCCGAAAGCTTTGTTGGGACCGCCATACGTGCGATATGCCTTCCTTGAGGCTGAGTACTCACCGAAGTACGCTTTCATCTTCGATGCTGGGGGTATGTCGACCTTATGGTCCCCTCCCCGTTGCAGGTCCAAAACAGCCCGAAGCACGTTGTTGGTGATGGCTTCGGGACCTATACGTTTAGCCACACCTTGGGCATCTGGGTGCGCGGGGGCATCGATGATCTTTAGGTAACCGCCCATTCCTCGTTCCTGGAGCCAGGCGCGGGTTTCTGTTGAAGCGGTCAGAGACATGGTGGAGATGGAGATGGGGTTCAATTGTGTGGAAGCGTGAAGAAGAGTGATGAGGCGAGGGTGAGACAGAGAAGGAACAACAGGAAGGGGAAATTCAGCAGAGGGGTTATGAGAGCGAAAGAGGGCTTGAGAGCAAGAGCGTTTAGCGCGATGAGAGCGAGACGGGGTTTCTGAGCTTGAGAGCGATGGAGATTGGGAGCGATAATGAACTTCTGTGTCTGTGCTGCGTTTTGGAAACGGTTTTAGTAACTTACTCCTAGGGTTGTGCCTCAAGCGAATCCTGAAGATTCTGAGTCGTGGGTGCCATAATAAGTGACTAACACCACGTGTCCTGAAGGTGAGTGGGGTGCTTCTAGTGCTTTGCATGTGCTTAAATAGGTACTAAATGAGTGGTGGCGAGGGGTGCTCCTAAATTTATGGGTGCCTAGGTGGGTGGTGTAGGTGTAGCTAATCGGTGGCTAAATTATGGTTAATCCTACCTACTACTACTTTTATTAATTTCAAGAAGGTGGGCGAGTCCTTATTCAGGGGGACACGTGGCCTCCTCCGTGGTGGTTTCCTGAAACGGGTTGGGTGGTGTAGTGCCTCGATATGGTCGAAGTCGGAAACCATTGGCCCAACTTTTGATAGTGTCGCCGGCGAGTGTGCCGAGCTGGAACGTCCCGTTGAACTCGTCGATAATCCAGAATGGACCGGTCCACCGAAATCTTAATTTTCCCGGCATAGACCCGAGTCGTGTTTGAAAAAGAAGAACTGGTTTGCCGATGGTGAGCTCCTTTTCCAGCCCCGTGTTGATGTCGATCCACGAAAGCCTTGTGTTGCCGTTGGCATTGTTCGAGCTGGGCCATACTCTCTATCCTATCTTCGTCGAGTTCAAGGAGTTGTTCCAGCTGGTATTGCTCGGATTGGGTGTCAGGGAGTCGTGCTTTGATTTGAACTCGGAGGCTCGGGACTTGGAACTCGACGGGCATTACGACTTCTAACCCGAACGCCATTCGAAAGGGGGTTGATTGGATGCTTGTTTTGAAAGTCGTACGATACGCCCATAGCGTGCTCTGGAGTTGATCATCCCAATCGGTCCTGTTTTCATTGACGATCTTCTTCAGTATGGTTTGGAGGATTTTATTGGTCGATTCCGCCAAGCCGTTCGCCTGCGGGTAGTATGGTGTGCTTTTCTTGTGCACCACCGCGTAGTGGTGTGTAAGCTCACGTATTATATGATTGATGAAGTGCCCACCTTGATCACTAACGAGCTTGATTGGGCATCCGTAACGGCACCAGAGGTGCTCGTACACGAATTTAGCCGTGGATGCCGCCGTGTTATCTCGGAGTGCCTTAGCCTCGACCCATTTGGTGCAGTAATCCATGGCAACGATAATATACCTATTCCCTGTTCGGGCCGCGGGTGGTTTGAAAGGGCCTACAAAATCCAAACCCCATTTTTGAAATGGGTCCAACGGAAGAATCGGCTGGTGTGGCATCCGTGACTGTTCCATTGGTTGCCCCAGTCGTTGGCACAAATTGCACTGCCGACAAAACTCATGAGCGTCTTTCTTCGTTGTCGGCCACCACAATCCACTTTGCCAAACTTTCCTTGTCGTGGAATCCCCGGCATAGTGCCCCCCAGTTACTCCCTGGTGGGCTTCCTGAAGAACGATGTTCTTCTCAAATTGCCGAATCGCTCGGCGCCATATGTCGTCCGAGCCTTTGTGGTAGAGAATGTCCGAGACGAGGCAAAAATTCTGGCTACGCACTGCTAGGCGTTTTCTCGTGTCAAGGGTCATGTGCTCGGGAGGTACACCGGTAGTGAGAAAATGGGTCATCTCCGTGATCCATTCATCTCCGTTATCGTCTGGTATCGTGGTCAGGTTAAATAGGCTAGCGTCCGGTAGCTCGTCGTACGTTGTTTTCGCCGGTTCCCCTGACTCAAGACAACTCAAGTAGTCGGCGACGACATGTTGTACCCCGGGTCGATGTTGAATCTGGAAATCAAACTCTTGTAGTAGGAGCATCCACCGAGCCAACCGTCCGGTGAGGGCTTGTTTATTGACCAAATAAAGAAGGGCCGAGTGATCCACGTGAAAGGTAAATTTTCGGCCCAAGAGGTAATGCCGAAATTTATTGATGCTATAAATCATACCGAGGGCCTCCTGCTCGGTGGTGGAGTAATTCTTTTCCGCGGTCGAGAGCCGTTGGCTGGCGTAGTACACGGGCCTATACCAATTCGGGGGTGTGCATTTCATCAGGGCAATTCCGATGGCGATGTCCGAAGCATCTACGAAGACATGAAACGGTTCGGACCAAACCGGAGACTGGACCACCGGGGCATGTGACAGCATTAGTTTCAGGGTCTGATAGGCAGTGTCCTCGATTGACGTCCATTGGAAGGGAAGGCGATGGACTGCCGTGTGTAAAGGTGTCGCGAAATCGGCCAGGTGTCGTATCATTCGGCTATGCCACCGGATCTGTCCCAAAAAACGGCTTAGTGCCTTAGCGTTCGAGGGTGCGGTGGCGGTCAAGATTGCCTTTACTTTATCCAGGTCCATAGCGATGCCTTCTTGACTGATAATGTGGCCGAGAAGGTTGCCGCTGGTGACTAAGAATGCGCATTTCGCCGGGTTTAAGCTCAATCGAGCTTGGCGACATCGGTCCAAGCAGAGTTGTAACTGGGTCATGTGTTCCTGTCGATGGCCATACACGGCGAAATCGTCGAGAAAGACTTGCATGAACGCCGGGATGTAGTCATGAAAGATTTCGGTGATGATGCGCTGGAACGTAGCCGGTGCCGTTTTTAGACCGAACATCATTACTTCTGCTACAAAAACACCCCTGTCGTAGTCATGTGTTCCTGTCGATGGCCATACACGGCGAAATCGTCGAGAAAGACTTGCATGAACGCCGGGATGTAGTCATGAAAGATTTCGGTGATGATGCGCTGGAACGTAGCCGGTGCCGTTTTTAGACCGAACATCATTACTTCTGCTACAAAAACACCCCATTCCGTGACGAAAGCGGTTTTCTCCTGATCCTCCGGGTGCATTCTTATCTGGTTATAGCCGCCGAACCCGTTGAGGAAACTGTAGCATTCGTGGCCGGCTACCGTGTCAAGGACGCTGTCTGTGAATGGGAGAGGGAAACCGTCAGTGATTGTTGTTGCGTTAAGCTTCCGTTAGTCGACGCAGACGCGGATTTTTCCGTTCTTCTTTGGGACCACTATGATTGGGCTCAACCACGTGGCCCGTTTAACAGGGCGAATGAAGCCCACTCGAAGTAGTTTGTCGATTTCCTCTTTGACTTTAGCGGCGTAGTTGGGGTTCATCCTGTAGTGCCTCTGCTGAACCGGCCAAGTGTCGGGTAAGATGTGAATTTGATGTTGGTAGTATTGAGGATCCAGCCCCTTCATATCGGTGTAAGACCAAGCGAAAACATCCTGGTAGTCGGTGAGCAATTTTACGAGGCATGCCCGTTCTCCGGTTGGTAGATTATTGGCGATTTGTAACGTACGGGGATTCTCGTCCGAACTGAGGTTTATTGTTTCCAAGGTTGATGCTTTCACTCGTTGTGAAATGGCGAGTTCGCGTTCGAAAGCCTCCTGAGCATGACGTAGCTCGACAACTGTGGTTGGATCTGGTTCATCTTGGGGTGGTGACTCCTCCGTGCCTTCCTCGTCTTTAGGTTGCTCGATGGTTGGTAAGGCATTGATCTCGAAGAGAGGGATGATCGTGGGATGATCATCTAGGAAGTCGTCGAACTCCTCATCGGCCAAACCGTCAAGCATATGGACCCCTTCCGCGTATAACGGCGAAGTGTTGAGGGCGACGGGGACTCGTTCTTCAGTGATGATTCAGACTTTTGTCTTGCCTCTTCGGAACGAGATCATGTTGCGTTGCCAATGTTGCTTGATATTCGTTGTACGCAACCATGGTCGACCTAGTAACATTGGGTAGGCGCATTGTGTCTCCAGTCTTAGCACGACGGCCGAGATCGTGAACATGTGGCCTCCGAGTGTGAAGTCGAGATGGCGGATTAAACCAATGGGGCGAACGGAGTGGGTGTCGGCCATCCGAAGCCAAAAGGGGCATGGTTCCCATTGATTCAAGCCGAGGTTGAGACACGTTGATTCGCTAATAACGTTTACGCCGGATCCGCCGTCGATGATGCATCCGTGCAGGTCTTGTCCCTTAATGATGATTCGCACGGCTGGGTTCTGAGAATCCATGAGTGGTGGACCGGTTCCTGCTTCGGTGAGGTGTACCGATGGCGTCACGGGCTTAGTATTGGCCTCGAGTGCCGCCAGGGTGTCCCGAAATCTCGGCATGAGTGGTAACAGTTTATGTAGAGGCAGCGAGATGCGGGAGTTGGTAAGAACATCCCATAGCTGGTCGTCCTCCTCCGACGTGGATGGTACCGAGTTTTGTGGTGCTTCACTGGGCCCGTCTTTCATGTCAGTTTGCATGCGTACGACATTATTTTTATTGGCCGTGTCAATCCATTCTTTTGCTGCCTGATGGACTTCATCCTAGATTTGCCACTGAGTAGTCTGCGCTTTACTCCGGGTAGTGACCATTTGAACATCAGCCATGATACTGTTCACCGTGGGTGCCTTGCCACGGTTGGTTGTTGGACATTGTGTGGCGTAGTGCCCTGATTGGTTACATTTAAAATATGTAACGTTGGCCGAGCTGTTGGTGTCCGCTCGGTCTGTGTGTGGAAGCTGTTGTTGTTGATTCTCTGTCTCGTTTGGTGGTGGGTTGTTCCGAGGTGCGTTGGAGTTGCACTGGTCATTTTGAGGAGCGTCCCGTCGGCGGTTGTCGTTAGGTCTTCTATTGTTGCGTGTGTTGCGGTTGCCGTTTCGCCGATCAATGCGTGAGTTCCGTCGGTCATACCGGTCATCGCGATCGTCATCATATCGAGCATAATCGTCGTGCCGGTCATCGCGATAATGATCACGGCGGTCATCACGTCGGTAGTCGTCGTCTCGGCGCCGTCGATCCGGGGATTGCGGTCGGTCGTTATCCTGGTCTCGGTAGATATATTGCTCGTCCTGCCGAGAGTATGTATTTCATGGCTCAATCTGGCGAAACGATGCCGCCGTTGTGCGGTTCAGCATATTATATTCGCACTGCTCGACAGTGTGAGCTCGAGACTGACAGATTGGACACTGTGGTCGGTGGGGACATTCAAGGGCCAGGTGCCCTGATCCTGAACACTCCGTGCATTGGAGGGCTTGGCGAAAGCGATTTTCCTCTTGGGGAAGAGCGTTTTGCAAGGATGTCATCGAGAAGGCCGCGTCGTGCTGGGTCCGATTGAGGGCGAGAACCCGCGCTATGACTTGTTCGATAGTATGGTTGGCGAAATTTGTAAGTGCGAGAGTCGTTCGGAGAGGCTCTCATAAACTGGATAGGAAAGTGTCCGGTATATGTTGTGCCGAGACATCATCGGCCACTTGTCGGTAGAGATCCTGGAACCGGATCGTGAACTGCGCGACTGTTTCGTGCGGTTCCTGGCATATAGAGAAGAATTGCTGGAGCAGTTCCCGTTTAGGCACCTCGCGATGAAAAAGTTCAAGGAACTTTGTGCGAACGATTTGGAAAGTGGTGGCCTCTCCTATTTCGAGGCGAGAGTACCATCGTGCGGCCGGTCCATCGAGGGAGAGTGTGAACTTGACAATCTTTGAGGCATCGATCTTGGCTGGCGTGAGGCGGTGCATTGAGTGGTTGGCCTGCCACGTGGATATGAAGGCACAGATGTGTGACTCCGCGTCTGGTCTGTGGGTATGGGTACGACATGATGTCGTACTCTGGGTCTTCTGGTAGCACCAGAAAAGGGTTTAGTTCTGGTTGATTGACCTCCGGAGGGCTCGACGGGGGTTTTGGTGGTGAATCAACTCACGATCGAGTGTCCGGTGGCGAGGATTGCACTGGGGAAGCCTCCGATTTCTCGGGAAAGGATTGGTCAGTGACCGCCGAGTCGGAAGTTCCTTCGACTGGCTCAGGGCGTCGGGCGGGTGGCTGAGACCTCGTGGTGCGAGAGGGCGCCGTAACGGCGGCTGGTGGTTACCTTCAACGAAGTTCGCTGTGCACTCACAACTGTAACCGGGCATGCCAAATTGTGTTACCCGTTCCTTTGGGTGAACACCGTCGATAGATCTGCGGCTATCAGTATTCAAGGGCGTGGTACGTGAAGGCTCGTAACAGAGGTGTCGAGAGAGAGACAGTGCTCAGAGAGAAAACACTAATGAGATCTTGGCAGGCGTGGGCGGCGCTCAAATCATAGGTATGAATCAAAGCACAAACACATGGAGCAAACTGGGCACAATTCAGATATATTACTGCGACAGAAAATATTACAGAACACGGCCTACAGCCGGTGACCTTACAAGATTATCTAGTTACGAGGGACTCAGCTAGTGCGTCCGCCTATATTTTTCTTCTCTCCTCCTCCTCTGAGGTACTGGTCCTCGTTTAAATAACTTTTCCCCTAATACACAGCCGAGCCGTCGCTGGCCCGTGATACTCGGACTCGGCGTTTGCTAATTTCCTAATTTTACATTTCTGTCCTCTGGACAACAATCTCCTTAAAGGGCATCACCATGGATCCAGCTAAAGTCCAAACTGTACTAGAGTGGCAAATTCCACGGTCAGTACGAGATGTACAATGTTTTCTAGGTTTTGCTAACTTCTACCATAAGTTTATACAGGATTATTCAAAGATTATTTTACCCCTCACACAACTTACGAAGAAGGGCCAAGCATTTCTTTGGTCCATTGAAGCAAATATGGCTTTTCGGCATCTTAAGAAAGCCTTTACATCAACACCGATTCTAGCTCATGTGGATACCAGCAAACCATTCATCATGGAGGCCGATGCTTCAGATTTCGCCCTCAGTAGCATCCTTTCTCAACAAGGAGATAAAGAAGAGTTGCATCCGGTGGCTTTCCATTCGCGCAAATTCGATGTCGCTGAAATCAACTACGAAATACATGACAAGGAGTTATTAGCCATTGTGGATTCATTTGTGCAATGGCGTCATTTGTGCAATGGCGTCATTTGTTGGGATTACGGTCCCTTCGGATGGGATGGTCGGATCCGGTTTCGGTTCCGGATCCGGATGACGAAGACCCCGGTTTCGGTATCGGATGACGAATGTACCCGGAGAGCGATCCGGATGCAGGGACATATCCGTGAATATGTTCGCTATGGGCCCCTGAGGCTACAGTTGTAAATAGCCCAAAGTCATATGAGTATAAATATGACTTAGGGCAAACTGTTTTTGTGTTGCTTCTCATTTTTCTGTTTTTCCACTCAAGAGGAGTGAAGTGTGAGCAGCCGTGAGAGAGAGAGAGAGAGAGAGAGATAGAGCGCGAGAGAGGAAGAGGTAGACGCCTCTGTGTATTTCCGCCGCCTGTGGCGAGGACAGCGAGCTTAAGGTCGTCGCCTGGTAGCTCGCCATTGTATACTTCTCTGTATAGTGTTGATTTGGAGTCTTGTACTCCCGTGGTTTTTCCCGTCTAGGGTTTTCCACGTTAATCCCTGTGTACCCGCGTTTTGTTTCTCACTGTGGTTCCTATTTTCTGCTCCATCGATTCGCGCTTACTCGGTTGTGGCTGAGTGGTGAAGGTGAATAGAAGCGTCTATTACTTACAATCTGGTATCAGAGCGACTGTTGCAGAAAATGGAAGGCGGCGGCAGCGGGCAGCCGGGGATGATGGTGCTGAATGCACAGAATTACGCCGACTGGAAGATCAAGATGGAGGATCTTCTGATTGTTCGGGACCTGTACGAACCGATTGACAGGTCGGAAATACCGAAGGGGGTACTTGAGTCGGAGTGGAAGCTCCTGAACCGGAAAGCCGTAGCGACGATCCGACAATATGTCGATGTAAGCGTCCTACAACATGTGGCGAACGACACCAACGCATATGAGATGTGGAAGAAGCTGTCGGGCCTCTACGAGAGGAAGAATGCGTTGAACCGGACCTCCCTGATGAGGAAGATAGTGAATCTCAAGTACCGGGACGGCGAGAGTATGGTGGAACACGTAAGCACGTTCATGGGATTCGTGAATCAGCTTGCAGCGATCAAGTTCCCGTTGGAGGATGCAATGCAAGCCATCATCCTGATGTGTACATTGCCGGAAAGCTGGGAGAACTTGGTGGTGACTCTCAGCACCTCCTGCACCGAAGATAACTTGTCCCTACAAACGGTAAAGACAAGTATTTTGAACGAAGAAGCGCGTCGGAGAGACAAGGAACCGGCCTCCGAACCGAAGATGCTGTTTACCGAATCGGATCGGGGAAGACAATGGAACCGGAGTCCGCAAAGACGGGAGAAGTCGGGGACCCGGTCGCAGTCAAGAGGAAGGCCCACATGCTTCCACTGTGGGAAGCCGGGGCACTTCCGAAAGAATTGTCGGCATTACCGAAAAGACAACGGAGCCGACGACACCGATTCGAAGAAGTCACCGGAGAGAAACGGTGCATACCGGGGAGCCACGGACCGGAGAGGTTCGGATCGGCGAGGGCAGGACCGGAAAGGAACGACGGCACTCGCGGCAAGTGAAGAAGAAATCATGCTCATCACCGAAGAAGGTGAGCTAAACATTGCCGGCGATGAGACGACCTGGGTGGTCGATTCCGGAGCATCGTTCCACCTGACCCCGGAGAGAAGATACTTCTCATCCTACACAGCCGGTGAGCATGGCTGTGTTCGGATGGGAAACGAAGGTACGTGCCGGATTGCCGGCATAGGAGATGTGTGGCTGACAACCCCGACCGGATGCAAAATGCTGCTGAAGAATGTCCGACACGTTCCGGAGGTCCGACTGAACCTGATTTCGGCCGGGAGGCTAGATGACGAAGGCTACACGGGTAGCATCCAGAACGGCGTAATGAAGTTCAGCAAGGGGAGCCTGATAGTGGCTCGGGCCCGGAAAGACAACACACTGTACCTGATGAATGCCCGGTTATGTCCGGAAGAGCTGAATGTGGCAGCCGACACTGCCGGTGAGCTGTGGCACAAGAGACTGTGCCATATGAGTGAGAAGGGGATGAAGAGGCTTGCAGAAGACAACCTTATTCCAGTGAAGCATGTGCACCTGGAGAGGTGCACCGACTGTCTGGCCGGTAAGCAAAACCGGACCTCCTTCCACTCAAGGCCACCGACGAGACGTAGCACACCATTGGAGTTGGTGCACACTGATGTGTGTCAGGTAGAAACGAAGTCACATGGCGGAGCCCAGTACTTCGTAACATTCATTGATGATCACAGCCGGAAGCTGTGGACGGCACCGTTGAAGACAAAGGACCAAGTGTTGTGCGTTTTCAAAGACCTCCACGCGAGAGTGGAGAGAGAATCCGGCAAGAAGCTGAAAGCGATACGAGCGGATAACGGAGGGGAATACCGAGGGCAGTTCCAGGAGTACTGTCGCTCGAAGGGAATCCGACTCGAGTTTACGGTGCCGAAGACGCCGGAACTGAACGGGCTGGCCGAGAGGATGAACCGGACCATAATGGAGAGGGTTCGGAGTATGCTGGCGCATGCGAAATTACCCAAGGGGTTTTGGGCTGAGGCAATGTCGACGGCGACATATGTGATAAACCGATCACCCTCAGTACCTTTGGACGGAGACACGCCGCAGAGAGTGTGGACCGGTAGGGAAGTATCCTACCGGCATCTGAAGGTGTTCGGGTGTCTCGCATACGTGCACGTGGCAAAGGACCGGAGAGGAAAGCTAGATCCGAAGACCCGGCCATGCATATTCCTCGGTTACGGCGACGACGAGTTCGGCTACCGAGTATGGGACCTGGTCGACAAGAAGATATTCAGGAGTCGAGACATCATCTTCATGGAGGACAAGACACTCGCCGACTGGGAGTCGGAGAAAAAGATGAAGAGCTCCAAGTCGACCAGTGAGGATCAACTCTACGAGGAGCAGTCCCGACCGGCAAGGGACCGGTTAGCACTCGAGGATCCGGCCGAAGACGGTGAAGAAAGAGAACCGGCCGAGGAAGATGAAAATGATACCGGAACCGTTCCCGATCCCGAAATGGATTCGGATGAAGAAGAAGAATCGGAAGAACCGGTTACCGAAGCTCCGGAACGGAGATATCCTCTAAGAGAGAGAAGGGCCCCCCGGAGATTTCCGGAACCAGAGCACGTGCTGCTAACCGACGAAGGGGAGCCGGAGAGCTTTGAAGAAGCAAAGCATGACACCCAGAGCCGCAGGTGGTTGAGTGCCATGCAGGACGAGATGGATTCCCTGCATGAGAACCACACATATGAACTTGTGGAGTTGCCGAAAGGAAAACGGGCACTCCGTAACAAGTGGGTGTTCAAGTTGAAACCGGGAGATGCCGGAAACCCCCCGAGATACAAAGCCAGGATCGTGGTGAAGGGGTTTCAGCAGAAGAAGGGCGTCGACTTCGACGAGATATTTGCCCCGGTAGTGAAGATGACCTCCATCCGGACGGTGCTGAGCATAGCGGCAAGCATGGACCTCGAGGTAGAACAGATGGACGTGAAGACGGCATTCCTTCACGGTGACCTCGAAGAAGAGATCTACATGCAGCAACCGGAAGGATTCGAGAAGAAAGGGAAGGAGCACCTAGTATGCCGGTTGAAGAAGAGCCTTTACGGACTGAAGCAGGCTCCCCGGCAATGGTACCGGAAGTTCGACTCCTTCATGACCGACGAAGGGTACCTCAAAACGCAGTCCGACCACTGCGTGTTTGTGAAGAAGTTCGAAGGAGGAGACTCTCTAATACTCCTCCTGTACGTGGACGACATGTTGATCGTCGGACGGGACCAGGTCAAGATACGGATGCTGAAGAAGGCTCTTCACCGAACCTTCTCAATGAAGGACCTGGGTCCGGCGAGACAAATACTAGGGATGCACATCATCCGGGACCGGAAGAAGAAGCAGTTGTGGCTGTCACAGGAGAAGTACGTGACGAAGGTGCTTCACCGGTTCAACATGTCGGAAGCGAGACCGGTCGGATCGTCCCTCCCGACAAACTGCAAGCTGTCCAGCAAGCAAAGTCCCAAGACAAAGGCTGAAAAGGAGGATATGAAGAAAGTGCCGTATGCCTCAGCCGTCGGGAGCTTGATGTACGCCATGGTGTGTACGAGACCGGACATCGGATATGCAGTCGGAGTGGTGAGCCGGTACATGAGCAATCCCGGTAAAGAGCATTGGAACGCGGCCAAGTGGATACTCCGATACCTGAAGGGCACAGCAAACGTGTGCCTCCGATTCGGCTCCGGAAAGCCCGAACTCGACGGCTTTACCGATTCGGATATGTCGGCTGATGCAGATACCAGCCGGTCCACATCAGGGTATGTGATGACGTATGCAGGGGGAGCTGTTTCATGGCAGTCGAGGCTGCAGAAGACGGTTGCGCTGTCAACCACGGAGGCGGAGTACATGGCGGCTGTTGAAGCCGGCAAGGAAATAATATGGATGAAGGACTTCATTGGAGAGCTCGGTATCCGGCAGAAGGAGTACCGACTCTACTGCGACAGTCAGAGTGCAATCCACCTTGCAAAGAACGCGGCCTATCACTCCCGGACGAAGCACATCCAGCGAAGATATCACTGGATCCGGGAAAGGATAGAAGACAAGGAGTTCGTGCTGACGAAGATCCACACGGACGAGAACGGGTCGGATATGCTGACCAAGGTGCTCACACCCGACAAGCTGGAAGCATGCCGGAAGAGGATCGGATTGGAGAGACATCCCATGCCGAAGTGAAGGGGGAGTTTGTTGGGATTACGGTCCCTTCGGATGGGATGGTCGGATCCGGTTTCGGTTCCGGATCCGGATGACGAAGACCCCGGTTTCGGTATCGGATGACGAATGTACCCGGAGAGCGATCCGGATGCAGGGACATATCCGTGAATATGTTCGCTATGGGCCCCTGAGGCTACAGTTGTAAATAGCCCAAAGTCATATGAGTATAAATATGACTTAGGGCAAACTGTTTTTGTGTTGCTTCTCATTTTTCTGTTTTTCCACTCAAGAGGAGTGAAGTGTGAGCAGCCGTGAGAGAGAGAGAGAGAGAGAGAGATAGAGCGCGAGAGAGGAAGAGGTAGACGCCTCTGTGTATTTCCGCCGCCTGTGGCGAGGACAGCGAGCTTAAGGTCGTCGCCTGGTAGCTCGCCATTGTATACTTCTCTGTATAGTGTTGATTTGGAGTCTTGTACTCCCGTGGTTTTTCCCGTCTAGGGTTTTCCACGTTAATCCCTGTGTACCCGCGTTTTGTTTCTCACTGTGGTTCCTATTTTCTGCTCCATCGATTCGCGCTTACTCGGTTGTGGCTGAGTGGTGAAGGTGAATAGAAGCGTCTATTACTTACACCATTGTGGATTCATTTGTGCAATGGCGTCATTGTCTTTAGTGATCATAAAAATCTTGCTTATTTCCAGAACGCTCACGTACTAAATCGACGGCAAGCTCGGTGGGCGCAATTCCTCACACATTTCGACTTCAAAATCACATATCGACCGGGGAAGCAGCAAGGAAAAGCAGATGCACTATCATGGCGTTCATATCTTGCACCTCGTCCTGGTGATCCAACATTTGATAATCAAAAGCAAGTAATCTTGGGACCAACACGATTGCACACAACGCGGATTTTTCACGATTGCAAACTTGAAGACGGATAGTTTTGCTCAAGACATCCTGGCACACATTGATACTTCTCGGGCATCCTGTTCTCAGTCTCAACAACCAGGTATTGACTACCAACAATTCGAATATCATGGTGGTTTGTTATTCTTTAAAAAGCGCGTATATGTCCCCGATTGCTCCTGTCGCCTTCAAATCATCCAACATTGTCACGACACCCATACGGCGGGGCATTTCGGTAGTACTAAGACGTTGGAGCTAGTGCAACGATCTTTTTGGTGGCCCCACATGCGCCGTTTTGTCGACGACTACGTTCGGACTTGTGATGCTTGCAGCCGAGCAAAGATGCCACGACACCATCCATATGGCTTGTTGGAACCCTTACCGATTCCAAGTAAGCCGTGGCAGTCTATTTGTCTTGATTTTATCATAGATCTGCCGGTCTCGCAGGGGTTCGATGTTATCTTAACTGTCGTCGATCGATATACGAAGATGGCACATTTTATTCCGTGTACTAAGGCCATCACTAGCGAGGAAACCGCCGCCCTAGTCATGCGTGAGGTATTTCGGCATCATGACCTCCCAGACAATATCATCAGTGACCGAGGACCGCAATTTGTCTCCAAATTTTGGCAGCATCTCTTCAAGATGCTCAAGGTCTCTTGCAACCTCTCCTCCGGCTACCATCCTCAGACCGATGGGCAAGCGGAACGAACAAACCAAACGCTGGAGCAATATCTCAGGTGTTTCCAATCCTCGTGCCAGGGATCATTTGGAGAGACTACGCAAGATCCAGACAGATCTCTCGACTCATCTTCGTCATGCTCAACAGACACAGAAGACTTACGTGGATCGTCATCGGCTTCCCTCCTCTTTTGCCATCGGAGATCGAGTATGGCTCTTACGTCGTCACATCAAGACTACTCGACCGTGCGACAAGTTGGATTATCGACGACTCGGTCCTTTCCATATTATGGGTAAGGTTAATAATGTCACATTTCGCCTCGATCTCCCTCCACAGCTTCAGATACATCCGGTTTTCCATTGTTCTCTTCTTGAACCTTATAAAGCAAACACCATTCCCGATCATGCTACACCACCGCCGCCCCCGCTGGAGTTGGACGCCGGACCGGAGTATGAAGTTGCTGCCATCCTCGATTCCAAACTTATTCGCAACAAACTTTATTATTTGGTCGATTGGCTTGGTTATAGTCCGAGCGAACGCACTTGGGAACCCGTCGAGCATGTTGCCAATGCTCAGGATTTGCTTGCTGATTTCCACCGAAAGTATCCGGCAAAACCTGGTTCGCGAACAACGCCGACTCGTTCCACTCGTCGTGATATGGCAAGACTCGAACCCATAACCTTATGGTATATGGGTCGAGCTCTTAACCATCACACCATCTATTGTAATTCATAAGGTATTATTTTCATTTATGTTTTATTATAAGAAAGTAATGTATATTCCAGATTTCTCTGGAACATTCTAGAAGTTTCAGGATTACTCCTGACAA
The DNA here is from genome assembly GCF_043228905.1 of Azolla caroliniana. Taxonomy (NCBI): domain Eukaryota; kingdom Viridiplantae; phylum Streptophyta; class Polypodiopsida; order Salviniales; family Salviniaceae; genus Azolla; species Azolla caroliniana. Next base: position 2,915,710 of record NW_028230450.1, on the reverse strand, counting down.
CACTAGGATGACAATAAACAAGATTCAAAGGCTCCAACAAGGAGATCGTCCCGCGTCGGCTTATGCAGCCGATTTTCATCACTTCGCATGCGATATCCCTTGGGATAAGGTGGCTCTAATGGATCAATTCCGTCAAGGTTTGCGTAATGATGTCAAAGATCTTCTTCTTACCTTTCATGAAGATCCAAAATCTCTTACAGAGACAATTAGTCGAGTTGTGCGATGTGATAATTGCCTATTTGAGCGACGCTCGGAGCACCAACAAATGTTGCGCCGTCAACTAGAACAAACGTACGCTTCTATAGTCGCAACACCTCCACAAGTTTCTAAATTCATCATGAGGGATGACCCAACTCCAATGGAAATAGATTCAACACAACGTTGGGGGGCCCTTATCGGATGCTAAGAAGCAATGACGTCGAGCACACCGCTGATGTCTATATTGTGGGGGTCCATGGCATATAGTCGTGAATTGTCTGCATAAACCTAGACGTCAAGTATACCAAGTAAGTGCCCAAGAAAACCCTACTTCAAGCTCCATTATTACTTCTAATAACATAAGTAAGCCTAGTAGTCCATGCCATGTGTTGAGAATCAAGCTCAACTTGGTCTAGTGTGTGAACTCACCTTGAGAGTGAATAGACACTCCAACGGTCAAGAGTCACCATTATGTCACCACTTTGTATTCTAGCATTTAGTATGAGTCATAGAATCATATTCTATGACACATAACTTATGAGCTTTCACATTCCCCATGCTACATGAGTCTTGTAGTTAATGAAGAGAGAGGGTGATGACTATATAAAGCACCCTCCTCCCACCTTGTATAATGTTGAGTCTTTCTTCTTTGTTAATATACTTTACATTACGTATTCTTTGTGTCTTACTCCTTATCTCTCCCACACACACTCTCTCTCTCTCATACACACACACAACTCATATCTATTCCGCTGCATAGAATCCATCTCTTGATTCTTTACATGGTATCAGAGCGGTTTGGTAGCTCCATCTAGCCCATCCGCGTGTGTTGAGCTCTACGCCGACGTTCAAGAAGAGCCGACTCATCGCTATCGTAGTGAGACTACATAGCTCGTATTCAAGAGAGAAGAAGAAGGAAGAAATCTACATCGAACACCATGCATACTCAAATGGGGAGCGCTCTCCCTAGCGAGAAGTTGGACTGAAACAACTTCGCATCTTGGGAGTAGAAGATGTACCAATACCTTGTCGGCCAAGGCTATTGGGGTTACATCAAGGGAGCACAAGAAAACCGACCTGACCCGGAAGACGCCGACTACTCAACATGGGAGCAAGTGGCGAGTCGAGTAATGTATTGCTTGGCAACATGTGTTCATGACCACATGCTCGGTTACATTCGAGAAGGCGAGACGCCGAAGGAAGCGTGGGAAAATCTACAAAAGATTTTCGCCGCCAACACGACCGCAAGGAAGCTTCAACTCCGCCAAGAGTTGAACAACACTCAACAGAGGGACATGTCCATCACAGCATACACCTTGAAGATCAAGAAGCTTTGCGACTCGCTTGGCTCGATAAGCGTAAATATCGATGATGATGAGATGGTGCAAATATGCCTCGGCGGCCTCGTAGCACGGTTTGGCGCGATGCGAACCGCCGTTCTAGCAAGGGAGAAATCTCCCTCCTTCTTCGAGCTCCAATCCATGCTATTGGTTGAAGAAAACCACGTGTGTACAAGGAGCAATGAATCGGAAGGCCACATGCTCTACACACACTCGAACGGAGGAAGAGGACGCGGACGAATGAGAGGCCAATTCGGCCAAGGACAAGGCGGACGAGGTCCGACCTACGACAACAACTCCCAATTTCGGCCGCAAAACGGAAGCCAACGAGGAACCTTCGCAAGAAGGGGGAGCTTCCACTCCGGCTCGAGCCGTCAAAACGTAACCGAATGCGGATATTGCGGAAAGCTCGGCCACCACGAAGAAGAGTGTCGAAAGAAGATGCGTGAATCGGCCTCCACAAGCCGACAACTCACGAATTACGCGCACAATTCCGACTACGAAGAGTATAGCGGAATGTACGGGCAGAACTCCGACTACGAAGATCGTGGCGGAATGTTCATGATGAAACATAGAGCAAACTCTATGTCGGCCTCTACCTCAACTAGTGCCCTCAATCCGGAGGACGTTGTCGTAGTGTATTTCGTACACTACATGAAAAACTTATAAAGTAACGTTTTAGTAAATATGAAGAAATAGAAGAAAATGTCCAAATAAATCATACATGCATAGGGCAAGATTCGAACCTTGCACCTCCATGTTAATAATGTGAAACCTTCAATTACACTAGCATTTCATTAGTTTTAAAAAGTAGATGTCCCACATAGAAAGTTAAGTTCACGTAGGACAAACTTTAGTTAAAAGAAAAATGCATGCTAAAAGAAAAAGCTATGCATGCATATCTAGCGTGCATGAACGCTATAGTCGATAAAAAACGCACAAGATAGGAAAAGCATGATCACTTTAGATAAAGCATATAGTCTATCCATAGGAAAAGCATGGAGTCTATAGTTATAAAAAAAAGCATGGATTGTGAAGACTCCCTCATCACCATATAAGGATGGGGAGCACAATGTAATAGGTGTGAAATATTTGGGAAATTGGATATATTTCCTAAAACACCAATAATAAAATAGAATCGTGGGATGCACAAAGTTTTATATAATCTATCTCTTTCAATCTAAATTCATATTCTTACATAAATATTGATTAATGTAATACTTGTGGGATTCACAAGGTTCGATCTCTTTTCTCAATCTACTCTAATCTATTCTAAACTATTTCAATTTATTACTACGATTAAGATAAACTAAAACAATTATACTTGTGGGATTCACAAGTTTCTATATCTCTTTCTTATAATCTATTCATATTCATAACTAGATTAGCCTCAAATTCTTCCTCCTCCTAGTCCAAAACCCCGGTGGTTCCCACCCGACTCACGCAATGATCCGCAGCCGAAAGGCACGACAACGTATGGTTTGTTGACTCAAGAGCCTCAAACCATATGACATCTCATAAAGAATGGTTTCTCGAACTTCGAGAGCCAGAGCGACTCAATTATGTTGAAACCGGAGATGACACTACGCACCCGATTTAGCACATCGGTAATGTTCCATTCGGCGAAAGAGGTAAGCAAACATACATTAAAAATGTCTTGCATGTTCCCACCATCACGAAGAATTTGGTCTCGGTCGGCCAATTGGTTGAGCAAGGGATGCAAGTACGATTCGACCAAGAAGGGTGCTTCATCGAAAAAGAGGGCCGAATCATCGTGCGCGGAAGAAGAGAGGGCCGGATGTTCATTCTCGATTCACACGAGATGAAATCCGCCATGTTCGCAAAAAGCACGAAAGCCGACTCCGACATAGAGCAATGAAATCGAATCGGCCACATCAATCTCAACAAACTCAAAGCAATGAAATCGAAAGGAGTCGTCATCGGACTCCCGACATTCAAAGAGAAGGAGATTGAAGGTGTATGCGAAGCGTGCCAATTCGGCAAGCAACACCGACACCCATTCCCGAAAGAGCGGAACGTGAGCAAAGGTCTACTCAACTTAGTCCATTCTGACATATAAGGGACCGGCGCAGACGGCTATAGTCGGCGGATGTCGATATTACATGCTCTTCATCGATGACTTCTCCAGGCACACGTTGCTCTATCTACTGCGGCAAAAGAGCGAAGTGTTCGGATACCTCCAAAAGTTTAAAAATGAAGTCGAAAAAGCCACTAGTCGTCATGTACGATGCCTTCGATCGGATGGCGGCAAGGAGTACTTCTTGAACAATTTCACGGTGTATCTTCGAAAGGAAGGAATTCAGCGAGAATTCACTTGCCGACACACTCCGCAACAAAACGGAGTAGCCAAGCGCAAAAATCGGCACATCCTCAAAGTAGCGCGGGCCATGATGAACGAGAAGCATATGCATCAACCACTCGTCGGTGTTGGGGACAAGGCCGTCAATGCGGAAGTGCAAGCAACATTCGTGATGAAGAAGAACCTGTGTATGTGCGAGCAAGATAGACAGAGAGACAGAGAGACAGACAGACAGAGACAGAGGCACAAAGGAAATGTTATATTCCAATAGCAACAGTTACAAATTACAACCAACCTTCACTAAAGGTTGCAAAGTCACTTTATATAGTGACTATCCTAGGGCAACTGCCCTTTATGCTATTTAAAAAAAATAGCCCGAACTTGGGCTGTCCAAAGGGACAATGTGAATACGGCCATTATACACTCGTATTCGACACTCGTTCCCACCTCACCATACAAAAAGGCGATCGGATGCAGGTGGATTTACAAAGTGAAGTACAATGCCGACGGTTTCGTCAACCGCTACAAAGCGCGACTCGTAGCGAAAGGCTACGCACAAATGCACGACGTTGACTACAAAGAGACCTTTGCCCTGGTGGCAAAGATGAAGACGGCGCGGACCGTAATTGTGCTTGCCACGGAGAAAGGGTGGCACCTCCATCAAATGGATGTCAAGAACGCCTTTCTACAAGGCGAATTAGAAGAGGTGTACATGATGCAACCACCCGGCTTCAACTCGAGCACCCATCTGAAAGTTGTATGCCGACTCAAGAAGCCACTCTACGGCCTCAAGCAAGCACCACGTGCTTGGCATTCGAAGATAACGCAATATCTTCATCAAATCAGCTTCCGTATGTCAAAATCGGACAACTCCCTCTACTTACGAAGAGATTCCGCAAGTCCGATCGTCATCATCTTATATGTGGATGACCTAGTCATTGGAGGTGAGCATCTCGTCGAAATCAATAAGGTCAAATCCCTCCTTTCCGACATGTTCGAGATGACGGACATGAAGGAGCTCCACTACTTCCTCGACATCGAGGTAATTCGGACTCTGGCCGGAATCATGATCTCTCAACGGCACTACATCCTCAACTTGTTATAAAAGTTCGGTATGGCTGAGTGCAAATCCGCGGCAACCCTGCTCGATCGCAATCTCAAACTAGATGCGAACTCCGGCACCAAAGCGTGTGAGCCGACTCAGTATCGACAACTCATCGGGAGTCTCATCTACCTCACGATCACTCGACCCGATCTCTGTTATCCGGTCGGTCTCCTTAGCCAATTCATGCAAACACCGCGTGATACTCACTTGGATTGCGCTAAGCGAGTTCGACGATACGTGAGCGGCACAATGGATTGCGACATCCTCTACAAGACCGCGATGCCAATACAACTCGAGGGGTACATAGACGCCGATTGGGCCAGCTACAAAGCCAATAAAAGATCAACCTCCGGATTTATTTTTTCCCTCAGCAGCGGAGCAATATCCTGGAGCAACAAAAAGCAACTGTCATGATATGACAATACTCGAACCCATGACCTTAGGTTATATGGGTCGAGCTCTTGACCATTAGATAGACTATTGTAATACGTAAAATATTATTTTCATTTACATTTTATTATAGGAAATTAGTGTATATTCCAGATTTCTCTGGAACATTCTAGAAGCTTCAAGATTACTCCTGAAAACACTATAAAAGAGGGCACTAGGCATTATGTTGAACCAAATTGGTTCAACGCCAGTCTTAAGCCTTTTAGCCACCATTGTATATTCTCTTCATATAATACATATCTTTCTTATCATCACTCTCTCTCTCTCTCTCAATCTCTCTCTTTCTCTCTGTCTCGCTCACTTCTTCCTTCTCTCGAAGAAGTTCCACGCCTCTCATAGTACTAATCCTTCGTTTAGTACTAATTCCTTCTCTGTCTCAATACCATTCATGACAGTTTGAACCAATTTTCCCTACCTTCTGTCTCTCTCATTTCCTACTAATCTTTTATTCCTCTTTTCTTTCATCCCATGGCCATTGTTAGCGCTGAAGAATATCAATCTATTTTCTCGGAATTTCAATGCTTGAAGGAGAAGTTCCATGCTTTGGAACAAGAAAACCAACGGTTGTTGGGGGATCTTCAACAAATCTCCTTAGAAAAGCAGCAAACGCAACAACAACATGGGGAACTTGCGTTACGCGTGCAACAACTCGAAGCAACCATCGTAGCGATGCAACAACAAGGGCTCAGAACACAAGGGATTCATAAAGAACCCAAGATTGGCCTTCCCACGAAGTTGGATGGAACGCGATCGCAGTTTAGAGGGTTCCTTAACCAGGTACGATTAGTTATTCAAATGCATCCTTCCCGATATCCCACCGATGCATCACGAGTGGGTTTAGTAGGCACTTTGTTAAGTGGCTCAACGTTGTCATGGTTCGCTCCACTATTAGAAAAGGAATCTCCGTTACTCAACAATTTTGAAGAGTTTCTAGGTGAGTTTAAAGCATGTTTCAGAGATACTGACAGCATCAGGACCGCAATCAACAAAATCCAGCGATTACGCCAAGGTGACCGTCCAGCCTCCGCATACGCTGCTGATTTTCGCCTACTCGCCGCCGATATCCCTTGGGATGATCAAGCATTGATGGAGCAATTCCGTTATGGTTTACGCAACGACGTCAAGGATTTACTATTGACCTTCCCCGAAGAGCCAAAGTCCTTAACAAAAGCAATCAGTCGCGCGGTGAGATGTGACAACCGCCTCTTTGAGCGACGTTCGGAACAACAGCTACAGATGCCGAGGGCAAGATCAGAGCCCACCTACGCCTCAGTGGTAGCAAGACCTTTTCCAAGGGAGTCATATAATGCGCCTCCAACGAATACTCCGACTCCGATGGAGATTGACACTACACGTTGTCGAGGGCCATTATCCGAAGAAGAAAAGCAGCGACGCCGTACAAATCGACTATGTCTTTACTACGGTGGACCAGGACATATCGCAATAAATTGCCCCCATAGGCCAAGAAGACAGGTAAACCAAATAGTCGCTAGTTCTAATTGTTCTAAATCCGAGCCTATTTCAGTAGGGATATCTGATAGTCCTAATAGTACTAATAGTACTAATATCCCAGATTTAGCAAACAAATTTTATGTCCTTAGTTAGTTAGAAGAAGAGTTAAACGACTAAGTCCAGCCAAAATAGGAGCCGTTTGGTTGGACAGCCCTAGATCTGTGCAGCCCATTAGTGGTTCCATTCCCTCTAAGCAAGTTAGTGATGTGTTCGTAGCCCAAGTAATAGTTAGTACTAAAAGTACCCCTCCAGTACATGTCCTAGCACTCCTAGATTCCGGAGCTAACTCTTGCTTTATGGATAAGAAATTTGCTCAAGCTCATAAGATATTCCTAAGAAAACTCCAGTGTCCAACCTCTGTAGTAGTCATTGATGGACGTCCCATTGCTTCCGGAAATATCATAGAAGAGTCAGAGCCCATTAATATTGTCCTAGATAACTTAGTATGTGTAGTATCATTTAATATTATTAGTATCCCAGAACATCCTATAGTTTTAGGATTACCGTGGTTCGAGTTACATAACCCAGACATAGATTGGAGAACAAGAGAAATCCGGTGTCGACAAACCCAAGGGTCAACTCAGAAGATGGCAACCATTTCGCTACGTCAGTTGCGTAAAGAAGGGCGCAAGGAGGAAATGTTCCTTTTTGCAATATCAGTAAACCCCTCCAGCACCATTAAAGAAGAATCCACCGTTCAACTTCCCGAGAAGTATCGTCATTACGCCGATGTGTTCAATAAAGTACAAGCCAACACACTTCCTCATCATCGACCGTACGATTGCCCCATTGATTTACAACCGGGAAAAGAGCCGCCATGGGGACTGATCTACAATTTGTCACCAACCGAGCTGGAAGTCCTTCAGGCCTATATGAGGAGAATTTGGAAAATGGTTTCATTCGGCATTCGAAATCTCCAGCCGGCGCGCCCATTTTCTTCGTCAAAAAAAAAGATGGATCGCTTCGTCTCGTAGTAGATTACCGTGGCTTGAATAAGGTTACAATTAGGAATAGGTATGCTCTTCCCCTTATCTCAAGTCTTTTAGAACGGATCAATGGTGCCAGGTTCTTCACGAAGATCGACTTACGGGGAGCATATAACCTCGTATGGATCCGACTAGGAGACGAATGGAAGACCGCGTTTTGCACCAGATATGGGCACTTCGAGTATACGGTCATGCCGTTCGGCCTCACTAATGCGCCGACAGTCTTCCAACACATGGCTAATGATATATTCTGAGATCTATTGGATGATTGTTTGATCATCTATTTGGATGATCTACTAGTTTATTCAAAGACCCAAGAAGATCATGATTCTCATGTACTATTAGTACTAAAACGACTTCGAGAACATGGTCTGTATGCAAAGCTGGAAAAATGTAGTTTCGGGTGCAACCAAGTGGAATTTCTCGGCTACATCATTTCGTCAGAAGGCATCTCCATTGACCCAGCTAAGGTCAAAACGGTGGTAGAATGGCAGACTCCGCGTTCGGTGTGGGATGTGCAATGCTTCTTAGGCTTTGCCAATTTTTACCGGAAGTTCATACAAGATTACTCAAAGATCGTTCTACCTCTCACACAACTTACCAGGAAGGGACAACCGTTCATCTGGTCTGAAGAAACAGACATGGCTTTCGAGAGTCTTAAAAAGGCATTTACATCGGCTCCAATTCTAGCTCATGTCGATCCGGAAAAACCATTCATTATCGAAGCTGACGCATCGGATTTTGCATTGGGGAGCATTCTGTCACAACAGGGGAATGATGAGAAGCTACATCCTGTGGCTTTTCACTCACGCAAGTTTGACGCCGCCGAAATCAACTATGAAATTCATGATAAGGAGCTATTGGCAATAGTGGATTCTTCTATGCAATGGAGGCATTTTCTGGAGGAATCCTCTCATCCAGTCACCGTATTTAGTGACCACAAGAATCTTGCCTACTTTCAAGATGCTCGTGTGTTGAATCGACGTCAAGCTCGGTGGGCCCACTTCCTCACGCGTTTCAACTTCAAAATTACATATCGTCCGGGGAGGCACCAAGGGAAGGCAGATGCATTATCACGGCGTTCGTATCTAGCACCCCGTCCCGGCGAGCCAGCTTTCAATAACCAAAAACAAGTGATCTTGGGACCGGCACGACTACAAGCAACACAGATCTTTGACATGCCTATGGATTCCCACGTTATCGATACCATAAGTGAAGACTTGAAGACAGATGCGTTCGCCCAAGCTATACTAGCACAAATTGATCCCTCTCGAGCGTCGTGTTCACAGTCGCAACCACCAGGTACGGACTATTGGCAATTCAAATACCATGATGGATTACTCTTCTTTAAAGAACTTTTGTTTGTTCCTAATGGTTCTTGCCGCCTTCGAGTAGTACAAAACTGTCATGACACATATACAGCTAGGCCTTTTGGTAGTACTAAAACATTACATTTAGTACAACGAACATTCTGGTGGCCCTGTATGCGACAATTTGTCGAGGATTTTGTTCGGACTTGTGATACATGTTGCAGAGCGAAAATGCCAAGGCATCATCCATATGGTTTATTAGAACCATTACCAATTCCAAGCAAGCCGTGGCAATCCATTGCTCTAGACTTCATCACAGATCTTCCAGTCTCTAAGGGGTTCAATGCGATTCTAATGGTGGTCGATCGATATACGAAGATGGCTCATTTCTTGCCATGTACTAAGGAGATCTCCAGTGAAGACACTGCCGAAATTGTCATGCGTGAAGTATGTCGGCATCATGGACTTCCCGATAGTATCATCAGCGACCGTGGACCCCAGTTCGTGTCAAAATTCTGGAAGCACCTTTTTAACATGCTCAAGGTCACTTGTAACCTCTCCTCCGGCTACCACCCACAAACCGACGGCCAAGCTGAACGAACAAATCAAACGTTGGAGCAATATCTGCGGTGCTTTCTCAGCTATCATCAAGATGACTAGGCAAATATTCTTCACTTCGCCAAATTTGCCTATAACAACTCTATCCACGCATCCACTAAAGTTACGCCATTTCATGCTTATACGGGATGTCACCCCCAGTGGAGTGTACTTGAAACCCCAGAGGTATCCACAAATCCGTGCGCGGAGGATCGTTTGGAGCAGTTACGCAAGATACAAGCGGATTTATCTACTCATCTCCAGCAAGCTCAACAAACACACAAGGTCTACACGGATCGTCATCGACTTCCATCCAGTTTTAATATTGGAGATCGGGTGTGGCTGCTACGACGACACATCAAGACTACTCGTCCATGTGAGAAGTTAGATTATCGGAGATTAGGTCCTTTCTGTATTATTGGACAGATTAATGATGTCACTTTTTGTCTTGATCTACCTCCTCAACTTCGGATACATCCGGTGTTTCATAGTTCTCTCCTCGAACCCTACCACGAGAGCACCATCCCAGGACATCTTATTCAACCTCCACCCCCGATCGAGCTTGAAGATGGGCCGGAGTACGAGTTCGTAACAAGCTCTACTATCTAGTCGATTGGCTAGGCTATAGCCCCAGCGAACGTACTTGGGAACCGATCGAGAATGTGACCAATGCTCGTGCTCTTCTTGAAGACTTCCATCGTCAATATCCACACAAACCAGGTCCTCAATCCAAGACGACTCGTGACACTCGTCATTTTAAAGGGGGGATAGTGTCATGATATGGCAAGACTCGAACCCATGACCTTAGGTTATATGGGTTGAGCTCTTGACCATTAGACCATCTGTTGTAATACATAGGATATTATTTTCATTTACATTTTATTATAGGAAATTAGTGTATATTCCAGATTTCTCTGGAACATTCTAGAAGCTTCAAGATTACTCCTAAAAACACTATAAAAGAGGGCACTAGGCATTATGTTGAACCAAATTGGTTCAACACCAGTCTTAAGCCTTTTAGCCACCATTGTATATTCTCTTCATATAATACATATCTTTCTTATCATCACTCTCTCTCTCTCTCTCTCTCAATCTCTCTCTTTCTCTCTGTCTGGCTCACTTCTTCCTTCTCTCGAAGAAGTTCCACACCTCTCATAGTACTAATCCTTCGTTTAGTACTAATTCCTTCTCTGTCTCAATATTGTTCATTGTTGGGATTACGGTCTCTTTCGGATGGGATGGTCGGATATCGGAGATGAATGCCGACAAGCCCGGTTTCGGTTTCGGAACCGGATGATGAAGACCCCGGCTTCGGAGCCGGATGACGAATGTACCCGGAGCGAGATCCGGATGCGGGGACATATCTGTGAATATGTTTGCCAAGGGCCCTTGAGGCTATAGTTGTAAATAGCCCCAAAGTCATATGTGTATAAATATGACTTAGGGCAAACAGTTTTGATGTTGCTACTCATTTTTCTGTTTTTCCACTCAAGAGGAGTGAAGAGAGAGCAGCCGTGAGAGAGATAGAGCGTGAGAGAGGAGGAGGTTGATGCCTCTGTGTATTTCCGCCGCCTGTGGCGAGGACAACGAGCTCAAGGTCGTCGCCTTGCAGCTCGCCATTGTATATTTCTCTGTGCATAGTTTTGGTTTGGAGTCTTGTACTCCCGTGGTTTTTTCCCGTCTAGGGTTTTCCACGTTAATCCCTGTGTATTCGTGTTCTTTCTTTGTGGTTCCTATTTTCTGCTGCATTGATTCGTGCTTACTCGGTTGTGGCCGAGTGGTGAAGGTTAATCAGAGCGTCGATTACTCTACAAACTGGTATCAGAGCGACTGCTGCAGAAAATGGAAGGCGGCGGCAGCGGGCAGCCGGGGATGATGGTGCTGAATGCGCAGAATTACGCCGACTGGAAGATCAAGATGGAGGATCTTCTGATTGTTCGGGACCTGTACGAACCGATCGACAGGTCGGAAATACCGAAGGGGGTACTTGAGTCGGAATGGAGGCTTCTGAACCGGAAAGCCGTAGCAACCATTCGGCAATACGTAGACGTGAGCGTTCTACAACATGTGGCGAACGACACCAACGCATATGAGATGTGGCGGAAGCTGTCGGGCCTCTACGAGAGGAAGAATGCATTGAACCGGACCTCCCTGATGAGGAAGATAGTGAACCTCAAGTACCGGGACGGCGAGAGTATGGTGGAACACGTAAGCACGTTCATGGGATTCGTGAACCAGCTTGCGGCGATCAAGTTCCCGTTGGAGGATGCAATGCAAGCCATCATCCTGATGTGTACATTGCCGGAAAGTTGGGAGAACTTGGTGGTGACTCTCAGCACCTCCTGCACCGAAGATAACTTGTCCCTACAAACGGTAAAGACAAGTATTTTGAACGAAGAAGCGCGTCGGAGAGATAAAGAACCGGCCTCCGATCCGAAGATGTTGTTTACCGAATCGGATCGGGGAAGACAACGGAACCAGAGTCCGCAAAGACGGGAGAAGTCGGGGACCCGGTCGCAGTCAAGAGGAAGACCCACATGCTTCCACTGTGGGAAGCCGGGGCACTTCCGAAAGAATTGTCGGCATTACCGAAAAGACAACGGAGCCGACGACACCGATTCGAAGAAGTCTTCGGAACGGAACGGTGCTTACCGGGGAGCCACGGACCGGAATGGTTCGGATCGGCGAGGGCAGGACAGGAAAGGAACGACGGCACTCGCGGCAAGTGAGGAAGAAATCATGCTCATCACCGAAGAAGGTGAGCTAAACATTGCCGGCGATGAGACGACCTGGGTGGTCGATTCCGGAGCGTCGTTCCACCTGACCCCGGAAAGAAGATACTTCTCATCCTACACAGCCGGTGAGCATGGCTGTGTTCGGATGGGAAATGAAGGTACGTGCCGGATCGCCGGCATAGGAGACGTGTGGTTGACAACCTCGACCGGATGTAAAATGCTGTTGAAGGATGTCCGACACGTTCCGGAGGTTCGATTGAACCTGATTTCGGCCGGGAGGCTAGACGATGAAGGCTACACAGGTAGCATCCGGAACGGCGTAATGAAGTTCAGCAAGGGGAGCCTGATAGTGGCTCGGGCCCGAAAAGTCAACACACTGTACCTGATGAATGCCCGGTTATGTCCGGAAGAGCTGAATGTGGCAGCCGACACTGCCGGTGAGCTGTGGCACAAAAGACTGTGCCACATGAGTGAGAAGGGGATGAAGAGGCTTGCAGAAGACAACCTTATTCCAGTGAAGCATGTGCACCTGGAGAAGTGCACCGATTGCCTGGCCGGTAAGCAGAACCGAACCTCCTTCCACTCAAGGCCACCGACAAGACGTAGCGCACCATTGGAGTTGGTGCACACCGATGTGTGTCAGGTAGAAACGAAGTCACATGGCGGAGCCCAGTACTTCGTAACATTCATAGATGATCATAGCCGAAGACTGTGGACGGCACCGATGAAGACAAAGGACCAAGTGTTGTCCGTCTTCAAAGAACTCCACGCGAGAGTGGAAAGAGAATCCGGCAAGAAGCTGAAAGCGATACGAGCGGATAACGGAGGGGAATACCCGGGACAGTTCCATGAGTACTGTCGCTCGAAGGGAATCCGGCTCGAGTTTACTGTGCCGAAGACGCCGGAACTGAACGGGCTGGCCGAGAGGATGAACCGGACCATAATGGAGAGGGTCCGGAGTATGCTGGCGCATGCGAAATTACCCAAGGGGTTTTGGGCTGAGGCAATGTCGACGGCGACATATGTGATAAACCGATCACCCTCAGTACCTTTGGACGGAGACACGCCGCAGAGAGTGTGGACCGGTAGGGAAGTATCCTACCGGCATCTGAAGGTGTTCGGGTGTCTCGCATACGTGCATGTGGCAAAGGACCGGAGAGGAAAGCTAGATCCAAAGACCCGGCCATGCATATTCCTCGGTTACGGCGATGACGAGTTCGGCTACCGAGTATGGGACCCGGTCGACAAGAAGATATTCCGGAGTCGTGATATCATCTTCATGGAGAACAAGACACTCGCCGACTGGGAGTCGGAGAAGAAGATGAAGAGCTCCAAGTCGACCGGTGAGGATCAACTCTACGAGGAGCAGTCCCGACCGGCAAGGGACCGGTTAGCACTCGAGGATCCGGCCGAAGACGGTGAAGAAACAGAACCGGCCGAAGAAGATGAAAATGATACCGGAACCGGCCCCGATCCCGAAATGGATTCGGATGAAGAAGAATCGGAAGAACCGGTCACCGAAGCTCCGGAACGGAGATATCCTCTAAGAGAGAGAAGGGCCCCCCGGAGATTTCCGGAACCAGAGCACCTGTTGCTAACCGATGAGGGGGAGCCGGAGAGCTTTGAAGAAGCAAAGCATGACACCCAGAGCCGCAGGTGGTTGAGTGCCATGCAGGACGAGATGGATTCCCTGCATGAGAACCACACATATGAACTTGTGGAGTTGCCGAAAGGAAAGCGGGCACTTCGAAACAAGTGGGTGTTCAAGCTGAAACCGGGAGATGCCGGAAACCCCCCGAGATACAAAGCCAGGATCGTGGTGAAGGAGTTTCAGCAAAAGAAGGGCGTTGACTTCGACGAGATATTTGCCCCGGTAGTGAAAATGACCTCCATCCGGACGGTGCTGAGCATAGCGGCAAGCATGGACCTCGAGGTAGAACAGATGGACGTGAAGACGGCATTCCTTCACGGTGACCTCGAAGAAGAGATCTACATGCAGCAACCGGAAGGATTCGAGAAGAAAGGGAAGGAGCACCTGGTATGCCGGTTGAAGAAGAGCCTTTACGGACTGAAGCAGGCTCCCCGGCAATGGTACCGGAAGTTCGACTCCTTCATGACCGACGAAGGGTACCTCAAAACGCAGTCCGACCACTGCGTGTTTGTGAAGAAGTTCGAAGGAGGAGACTTTCTAATACTCCTCCTGTACGTGGACGACATGTTGATCGTCGGACGAGACCAGGTCAAGATACGGATGCTGAAGAAGGCTCTTCACCGAACCTTCTCAATGAAGGACTTGGGTCCGGCGAGACAAATACTAGGGATGCACATCATCCGGGACCGGAGCAAGAAGCAGTTGTGGCTGTCACAGGAAAAGTACGTGACAAAGGTGCTTAAACGGTTCAATATGTCGGAAGCAAGACCAGTCGGATCGACCCTCCCGGCAAACTGCAAGCTGTCCAACAAGCAAAGTCCCAAGACAAAGGCTGAAAAGGAGGATATGATGAAAGTGCCGTATGCCTCAGCCGTCGGGAGCTTGATGTACGCCATGGTGTGTACGAGACCGGACATAGGATATGCAGTCGGAGTGGTGAGCCGGTACATGAGCAATCCCGGCAAAGAGCATTGGAACGCGGCCAAGTGGATACTCCGATACCTGAAGGGCACGGCAAACGTGTGCCTCCGATTCGGCTCCGGTAAGCCCGAACTCGACGGCTTTACCGATTCGGATATGTCGGCTGATGCAGATACCAGCCGGTCCACATCAGGGTATGTGATGACGTATGCAGGGGGAGCGGTTTCATGGCAGTCGAGGCTGCAGAAGACGGTTGCGTTGTCAACCACGGAGGCGGAGTACATGGCGGCTGTTGAAGCCGGCAAGGAAATAATATGGATGAAGGACTTCATTAGAGAGCTCGGTATCCGACAGGAGGAGTACCGACTCTACTGCGACAGTCAGAGTGCAATCCACCTTGCGAAGAACGCGGCCTATCACTCCCGGACGAAGCACATCCAACGAAGATATCACTGGATCCGGGAAAGGATAGAAGACAAGGAGTTCGTGCTGACGAAGGTCCACACGGACGAGAACGGGTCGGATATGCTGACCAAGGTGCTCACACCCGACAAGCTGGAAGCATGCCGGAAGAGGATCGGATTGGAGAGACATCCCATGCCGAAGTGAAGGGGGAGTTTGTTGGGATTACGGTCTCTTTCGGATGGGATGGTCGGATATCGGAGATGAATGCCGACAAGCCCAGTTTCGGTTTCGGAACCGGATGATGAAGACCCCGGCTTCGGAGCCGGATGACGAATGTACCCGGAGCGAGATCCGGATGCGGGGACATATCTGTGAATATGTTTGCCAAGGGCCCTTGAGGCTATAGTTGTAAATAGCCCCAAAGTCATATGTGTATAAATATGACTTAGGGCAAACAGTTTTGATGTTGCTACTCATTTTTCTGTTTTTCCACTCAAGAGGAGTGAAGAGAGAGCAGCCGTGAGAGAGATAGAGCGTGAGAGAGGAGGAGGTCGACGCCTCTGTGTATTTCCGCCGCCTGTGGCGAGGACAACGAGCTCAAGGTCGTCGCCTTGCAGCTCGCCATTGTATATTTCTCTGTGCATAGTTTTGGTTTGGAGTCTTGTACTCCCGTGGTTTTTTCCCGTCTAGGGTTTTCCACGTTAATCCCTGTGTATTCGTGTTCTTTCTTTGTGGTTCCTATTTTCTGCTGCATTGATTCGTGCTTACTCGGTTGTGGCCGAGTGGTGAAGGTTAATCGGAGCGTCGATTACTCTACATTCATGACAGCAACCAACCATCACTCTGTTGAGCACAGAGGCAGAATACAAGGGCGCGGTAATGGCCGCATGTGAAGTCGTATGGCTCAAAAGGATACTCAAGGATCTGGGCGTACCCATCAAGGATCTGACTTCCCTTTACTGCGACAACATGAGCAGTATCTATCTGGCTCGGAACCCGGTGTTCCACGTGCGGACAAAGCACATTGAAGTGTACTATTACTTCATCCGAGAGCGCGTTGTAGTTGGCGATGTTGACCTACGACACATTAGCACCAATCTTCAAACGGCCGACATCTTCACTAAAGCCTTAGGAGCCGACAAGCTATGGCAATTCATGATTGATCTCGGATTGACAATCCCTGACCTGCCAAGCTTGAGGGGGAGTACTGAAGACACTACGCAATAACGCGTGGATTCCGCAACCGCGCAACGAAGCCGCTAAGAAAGACGCAAGCCGAAGCACAGACTTCACAACTACGCACAACGCAAGCTGGAGCACGGATTCCGCAACTCCGCATAAATGCGAGCCGACGCGAGTCAACGCGGACTCCGGAACGCGAGTCGAAGCGGATTTCGGATACCATCTGAAACCAAGCCGACTTGAGCTTGAGGGGGCATGTTGAGAATCAAGCTCAACTTGGTCTAGTGTGTGAACTCACCTTGAGAGTGAATAGACACTCCAACGGTCAAGAGTCACCATTATGTCACCACTTTGTATTCTAGCATTTAGTATGAGTCATAGAATCATATTTTATGACACATAACTTATGAGATTTCACATTCCCCATGCTCCATGAGTCTTGTAGTTAATGAAGAGAGAGGGTGACTATATAAAGCACCCTCCTCCCACCTTGTATAATGTTGAGTCTTTCTCCTTTGTTAATATACTTTACATTACGTATTCTTTGTGTCTTACTCCTTGTCTCTCCCACACACACACTCTCTCTCTCATACACACACACAGCTCATATCTATTCCGCTGCACAGAATCCATCGCTTGATTCTTTACACCATGAGAATAGATTCGATGTCTTGAGCCAATTAGAGGATGTGTTAAACGAGTAAGTCAGGCCAAAATAGGAGCCATTTGGTTGGACAAGCCTAGATATGTAGAGTTAGTTCCTAGTTGTGGTTCCATTTCATCAAATCAAGTTAGTCGAGTTTTTTCTGCACAAGTTGAGCTTAGCACATCTATTTGTCATCGACTCCTAGCCTCTGCCCTCTTAGATTCTAGAGCCAACTCTTGTTTCATGGATCGTGAGTTTGCATTGACAGAAAACATCCTCTTGAATAGCCTCCCTAACCTAGTATCCGTAGAAGTCATCGATGGCCGTCCCATAACATCAAGTGATATAGTTGAAGAGTCTGAGCCAATTCGTGTAGTTCTTGGTGATTTGGCAAGCATAATCTCTTTCAACATTATTCGTAGTCCAAAACACCCATTAGTTCTAGGTCTCTCTTGGTTTGAAGTACATAACCCGAAGATTGATTGGATGAAAAGAACAATTGAGGAATCCCAAGAAAAAAGAACTACATCCACATCCCTCAACACTCCAATATTTGATACTAGATCCCATAAGTTATCAACCATCTCTCTCCATCAGTTACGTGAGGAAGGGGGGAATGAGGACATGTTCATATTTGCAATCGTAGCAACTCCGTCAAACCCATCACCCATCTTACTGGAGCCGGACGTCCAATTACCAAAAAAATAAAAAGAGTTTTCAAACGTCTTTGATAAGGTGAAGGCAAATACACTACCAGAGCATAGGCCATACGACTGCCCTATTGACTTACAACCATGGAAAGAACTTGCCATGGGGGCCAATTTATAATCTCTCACCGGTAGAGCTAGAGACTTTGCGGGAATATATTGATGAGAATCTGGCAAACGGATTCATCCGACATTCTAGAACCCCTCCTGTTGCACCTATCTCTTCGATTAGCCGTGGATTATCGAGGGCTGAACAAAGTGACTATCTAGAATAGATATGCTCTACCATTGATCTCAAACCTTTTGGAACGTCTTAGTGGAGCAAAATATTTCACAAATTTGGATCTTCGCAGTGCATACAATCTAGTATGGATTCGTCCAGGGGATGAATGGAAAACTGCTTTTCGCACTCATTATGGACATTTTGAGTATACCGTGATGCCATTCGATCTCACAAATGTGCCTACAGTGTTCCAGCATATGGCGAATGATATTTTTCGAGATTTTCTCGATCTTCACTATAGTTTACCTGGACGACATTTTGATCTACTCGAAGTTTGAAGAGGAGCATGATAAACATGTTCGTCAGGTATTACGTCGACTACGAGAATATGGTCTCTGCGCAAAATTAGAAAAGTGTAGTTTCGACCAGAATCAAGTGGAGTTTTTGGGGCATGTTGTATCATCAACTCCCGGGGGCTCCACTATATATAAAGAGGTTATATCACGTGCATTCGCGACACCTTTTATAAACCCCTTATACGTATGTTTTTTACTATTTTAGATACCCTTCTATAAAAATACGGTTAATAAAAATACCCCTTAGTGCCAATATATATATTGACAACAACTCATTTTAAAGCCCTTACATAGAAGACACATGTATGTTTTATACATGTGTGTATGTATGTATTATATTGTATTGCATATGTTGTATATATTTTATGTATGTATATGTTTTGTGTGTGTTCATATGTATGTATTGTATTCCATATTTATTTATGTATATATTATATTGTATGTGTGGTATATCTTAGTTGTATAACATGTGTGTATGTATCTATGTGTTATGTGTGTGTGTAGGTGTTCGTGTCTATTTGCACCTAAATCATAGATATTCTTTTACTAATAAAGACTCAAGAGTTCATTATTTGGTTTGATAGTTATTCTATATTTAAACTTTATGAAATTAACAATCATCATTAATACCTCATCACTACAAGAAGTTCCTTCAAATGCTCAATAACTTCTCACATCACAACATTATTTAACGAGGAAGAGATTAATAAATGACTGATTCAATATGTGAAGCTTATCAAGCATATATGTGCTACATGGGTCAAGCCACATTTACCATACATATCAAGCACACTATTGGCAATACAACATCTCTTTCTAATACACCTTTTCCTTAGATTATATAGTTTGCAACAAACAAACACATGCAAAACCAACTTGCTATAATAATGGCGTACCTACGGTTCAAATAATGTTTCAAACAAACAACAATTCATTAGATGAGAGGAAAGTAATATATTACAACACATGCAATGATTTATTTATCAATCTCCTTCCTTTACAACAAGTAGAAATGAGGACCTTGCATTCTCCTAATGATGTAGCACCAAGAAAGATGAATACAATGTTAGGTGATGATAAAATTCCATAGACACGGTTAGTGAAGGTTAAAGTGGGTGGGATTCGATGAATAAACACCCACTTGGCTTTAGAAATGTTCCTAATAAATGTCAACCTCCAAATCCAAAAAGTCATGAAAGGAATGAAGACCATCCATACTTACAAAACAAAAGGCAATCATAGGAAGAAATGCATGCTTCGACCTCCCTTGATAGTTAGCCTCAAAACAAACTCATGGTATGAGAGCCTTGATGGTGCATTCTTAGCATAACTGCACCACCAAAATAAAAACTAGTTAGATGTGAAGCCTAGTCTCAGGTATTGAAAGCTCCATATCCTTAAATACAAAGATATCATATAGAAAAGCAATTAAGCACAACGAATCTTTGATGGAGATATCCAATTAACTCAACATCTCCATCACCACACATAGTACATGAATATTTGTTGTTGTGCTCTCTTATAAATAACCCATTATTTTTCTTCCATTTGAAATAATGAAAAAAAAACAAATATTTAAAGAAAAAACTTCAAACAAATGGGACAAAACTCCCATATTAGTTAAAAACGAGTTTTAAGAGAAAAAATTTGGAATAAGAAAAATATTATCTCCCTCCATACTTTCCTTTCCAACCATTTCATTCTTATTTTTGCATACTTCTCTAATAGAAAGAAAGACAGATCATAAGCAAAACCCCTAGTCATAATAGTGAATTTTGTCGTCTTTTTGTTTCACTTTGACAACAACTCATCATGAGCTCCCCATGAGGCTTCTCAAGACCAAACCAACTCTTCTTGCCTGTGAAATGACAATAGTAACTACACAAATTAACATGTAAAAAAAGAACATGATATGGAATGCTACCTATGCATGTGTGCATGCATTCATACATGCATACAAATAGACACATACAAACACAACCATGCATATGCAAATACACATGCACACATATGAATATGGTAAAAAATTGATATGGTATTAAACCAATAACCCTCGAAAAGTGGTTTGGATCCTAATGGCCACAAATTCTCGCCTTCTTGTAGCTCATCCTACACATCCTTGCTTGCCAAAGGAGGGCCACTTCGAAGAGGTCGATCACACTCATGGCTCCTTCTCTCGTGCTCTCTTGCTCTCTTTGCTTTCTTTTCCTCTCTCTCTCTCTCTCTCAAACCAAAGCAACAAACTTACTATTGATAACTCCAAAATGTAAACATACATACATCCATGTCATGAAGAAAAAACCCTTATAAATAAATTCTCAATAGCCACCTTTTCTAAGCAACTAGACTCAATAAAGTGGAAAAAGGCCGAATACAAAATGCAAACAAAAAGACATTATTTCTACTCTAATAGTTGAATTAATTAATTATAATCAAACAATGAGAATCCCATATCATCATCGCTTTCTTCTTGTTTCTCTTTTACTTCTTCCTTCTCTTCTACAATAGGAGCACCACCACTACCCCCTCCCCCACCCCCAATCGATGTTATTGCTCCACTAGACACAAAGTTGCCCTTCCTCCACCGCCAATGGTTACCTGGAAGACCAATCCAAAAGCGCCAAGAGAGAGAGAGAGCTTCATAAGCAAGTGCTAAAGATTGAAGGAAGAATCAGCGGATCCCTCAAGGAAACCTCCATCCTCAGAAGCAAGGTGTTGCTTAGCACTCCAAGAGCCGTCGTCACTTCTGCCGATGAAGGTGAAGACGACCATTGATACAAGTAAACCTTGTCTCTCTCTATCTCGTTCCTCTGTGAGAAAAAGGAAGAGACGAAGTTAATAAAGATGAATTGGATCGAGTGGTTCAAGTCAGATCGTCCTCGATTCCGCTCGGATTGTCGACCACTCTCTTTCCTCTTGATCGACCAAAAGTCGAAAACATTATGATTGACTTTTCTGTAGGGGGTGCAAAAATCGCCTGGTCGATTGGTTCTCGACTTCAACTGATGTCGGTCTCCCCTCGTTTTCATCAACTTGTTCTTTTGATCGACTGAGTTCAGTGGTGCCTCCACACTCGCCAACAAGCTCGACAAGAGGGTAAGGGCTTTCACTTCTTTGAAGTTAATCCCTTGGGAGGAGAGTTCAGACAACACCCGTCTGAAGGTGTTGATGTGGGAGGTTGCAGGATCCGACTCTCTCATCTTCATATTGAATAGTTGTCGAATCAATATGAGTTTCAACAAGGACTTCTTTTCGTACACTGCTTACAACTTCTCCCATAACGAGAAGGTTGTCGTCTCATTGGCCATATTGAAGTAGACATTCTCGGCCAGATGCATTCGGATGGTGCATTTGTCTTTTGATGATCAACATATCTTGCATCACCTCCTTCCATAGGGCAAAGTTTTTGTTGTCGAACTTTCAGATTTCAACTCCTATACCAGATGTTGAAGCCATATTTTGTTTTGAAAGCGCGAATTTTGACTGACTTGATCTTTTCCTTCAGTTGCTACTGAACAACAAGTTCGCTCAGATACCACTTGTGAGCATATATGCGCGGAAGAACGTTTGAGGACCTGTCGATTATGCACATCAAACAACATACACAAATATGTAGCTAAACGAGTAGATAGACAAGAAGTTAAGCTTAAATGGTGATTCTCATTATGCTCTGTTTTTCTCTCATTCAGAGACTCAAGATACAAGATGATCAAGCAGATAAAAGAATTCTAAGTTACAATGTTAGGTTATTGCTTATATACTAAGCCCTAACTATTTGGACATGTTCACACACTAAGATACAAAATGGAAGGAGTCACCCCTTTATGCTAACATGTTGATCCAACCATACAAAATCCGTATGGTATGTCAATAATCAATAATATGTATTTGTTGAGAGATCAAGCTCAACTTAGTTTAGTTAGTTAGTCAACCATGTAACTTTGTAGTTACCTAGATAGAATCTAATTAGAAATGTTTACTATAACACCTTAAATAGGACCTTGTACTTAAGTGGGATATTCTAGATCCTCCACTCCTAAGTACATTTAATATAGGACTTACACTTTTGTACCTATATTATCCTCACACATGTGCACCCTTACACATGAGATCTATATATACCTCATTGTAGGTATTTTTGTATTTGATGATGATAATGCTAATTTAATATAGTTACTCATCCCCCATCTTGTGGTGTTCATAAGTGTATCTTTCTCTCTCTCTTCCTCTCACACATACACACATATCACTTAATCTTCCGCTTATCAACTAATCACATAATTAGGTACTAATTAACCCTTAATTACTTACCTAATTCTTAACATGGTATCAGAGCGTGTGGTTTAACACATCCACTAAGCCCATCTTCCTCTTCGTAATTGTGTGTTCGAGATGCCGACGACAAAATCCGGCTATCTGCCACCGTAGTGCTGCTACGTAGCACGAGTAAGTGATCGAGCGAAGGAAATCGAAAAAGTAAGACACTACATTAAAATGAACACACAAATGGGTAGCTTGCTCCCCAGTGAAAAGCTAGACCGAAGCAATTTTTTATCTTGGGAGTACAAGATGACCCAATACCTTGTCGGCCAAGGGTATTGGAGCTACATCAATGGCGCACAAGAAAATCGACACGACTCAAAGAACGTCAACTACGCAACATGGGAGCAAGCGACGAGTTGAGTCATGTATTGCTTGACAACATATGTTCACGACCACATGTTTAGCCACATTCGAGACGCCAAGACGCCTAAAGAAGCGTGGGCGAACTTAAAGAAAATGTTCATCGCTAACACAACCACCAAAAAGCTTCAACTTCGACAAGAGTTGAACAACATTCAGCAAAAAGACATGTTCGTGTCAGACTACACCGTCAAGATCAAGAGCATTTGCGATTCGCTTGGCTCCATCAAAATAAATGTCGACAAAGACAAGATGGTTCAAGTATGCTTGGGCAACCTCACACAACGATTTGACTCGTTAAGGACGGCAATCTTGGCGAGGGAAAACCCTCCGTTCTTCGACCTTTAATCAATGTTAATGGTTGAAGAGAACCACGTCCAAACAAAAACCAAGACATCGCAAGGACAAATGTTCTTCTCGAATTCGGATGGTGGCCGAGAATGAAGTTGAGGTGGAAGACGAGGTCGACTCGACCCATCACACGAAGGTAACTCAAACCTTCGACAACAATACGGAATCCATCGAGGGACCTTCGGAAGAAGGGGTAGCTTCCATGCCGAACAAGGTCGGAAAATGTGACCCATTGCTTGCAACTATTGCGACAAAATCGACCACCGAGAAGACGAGTGTCGGAGAAAGAGAAGCAAGTCGGTTTCGACAACTCGACAACTCACAAACTATGCCAACAACTCCAAATACAACGACTACGGTGGTCAATTCGTGATGAGACATAGTTTGTGAGTTTAGGGTTTAGGGTTTAGGGTTTAACGAGGACCTCCAACTCGAAAGACGTGTGGTTCGTCGATTCCGGCGCCTCACATCACATGACTTCCCACGAAGAGTGTGGTTCAATGACTTGCGTACACCGAATCGACCCAGCTTCATAGAGACAAGAGACGACACCACACATCCCATTCGACACATCGGCAATGTCCCATTCGAGAAAGTAGGCAAGCAAACTTGCATCAAGAATGTCTTGCATGTGCCCACAATAACGAAGAATTTGGTCTCTAACATTTGAGTCGAAATGAGTCAACTGAGTATGCGAAGCATGTCAACTTGACAAACAACATCGACGCTCATTCCCAAAGGAGAGCTACGCAAGCAAAGGCCTCCTTGACATCATACACTCGGATGTATGGGGACCGGCTCAAACGTCGGCAATCGATGGATGTCGATTCTACGTCACCTTCATTAACAACTACTCGCACTACATGTGGATCTTCCCGATGAAGAAGAAGAGTGAAGTGTTCTCCCACTTCCAACAGCTCAAGGGGCAAGTCGAAAAAGAATTCGGTCGACACATTCGATGCCTACGATCGGATGGAGGGAAGGAGTACTTCTCTGATGAATTCATATCCTACCTCCAAAGTGAAGGCATTCAAAGAGAATTCTCATGCTGACACACACCCCAACAAAATGGAATAACCGAAAGCAAGAATCGGCAAATGCTAGAGGTAGCACGTGCCATGATGCATGAGAAGCACATGTCGAACTTCTATTGGGTCGAAGCGGCATCCACGATCGTCTATCTCATGAATCGATACACCATCAATGGAGTGCATGAGCTAACTCCATATGAGCTCCTCGTCGAAAGGAAGTCAATCCTGTCGCACCTCAAGGTGTTCGGATGCATTGCGAATGTACACATCCCGAATGAAAGCCGACACAAGTCTGACGCGAAGTCAGAGGAATGTATCCTCATAGGATACTCATTCGAGAAGAAGGCATACAATTGCTATAGCGCTTCGACCCAAGCGGTTCGGGTGAGTCATGACGTAGTCTTCGACAAATCAACATCTTGGTATAAGCCCGATTTGACTCCACCCGAACCGACCGAGGAAGAGTTGAACGTCAACTCGATGGATGATATTCCGCCAAGCCCTTCACCAAAGGACCGTCCAAGCTCTATCGAGCTAAGTGGACCACACAAGCCTTCAAGCCTTTCAAGCATGTCGCGGTTAAGTCCGAAATTGGACAAAGGCACAAGTAAGATGCCCAAATACGAAGTCGACCATCCCAACGACAATGATTCAGATCTAACACGTTCGCGTTCACAAGTGAAAGGATCGCGCATAAATGGAAGGATAAGGAATATTTTAATTGATTTTAGTACTTTTTCAATGATTTTACAAAACACATTGATACCACTATCATACATTCTCAAATATATTATGAAAAAGGTTAAAAATCCATTATTTTCGTGATTTAGAAATAAATAGATAAAGAGGAATTTAAAAAACTTACATTCTCAATTTATATCACAAACTTTACAACCAATGTTATTTTATAAGAAACGCTTTTTATAGAAATCATAAGAAATCAAAACACATGCTTTTATATTACTCGATTTGTTACAAGCGGATTGTAGTTACACTTAATAACCAAAAATACATTCATAATCACTCCTTTACGAAGAATCACTACTATAGCTAATATGCAATAACAATTCCTCCTCGTCATCCTCGGATGTACCAATCAATGCATTAACTTCGTCATAAACCAAATGGTTTGACTCTAAATTATATGTAGCAGATCTCGTTTGCCTTTGACTCGAGCCATCTTGTAGACCTGGTAATTTTTCTTTTATTATATCTATTGTTGACTTCCTTAATCATCTAGCTTTTGTAAGCATGAAGTCGTACACTCTAATATCCACATTAGAGATATCAAGGGTCGAGGTGTTACAAATATTTCGTTTCCTCTTCTTACCCCCTCTTGTCATTGGGCATTCAATAATCTCCAATGTATACTTACCCGTAAAAGCATTTGCACTTCTAGTGTTGTACCAATGAACTATTATAGACTTGATCGTGTTTTCTATTTCATGCATTAGCACTTCTAAAATTTTACCAACCCAAATTTGGTGGCCTTGTGAGTTCCCATCAATAAGTGTTGCAATCAACATCCCCGGCGCGAGCTCTTGCAAATTGCCTTACCATCTAGCTTCAGCTGCTTTGGTCATCCTTGGTCCCACATAAATGTCTCTTTGTTTTAGATGGACCAAACTTTCATTAATCGCATTTGTTGGTTGCTCCGGAGTTTTATTTACACAATCATGTTGTACCGACCATGTGAATGGTGTTTCCAAATTTCAATTATCACCAAATACATAATGGTCTATAATTCCTTTCTAATCACTAAAAAATACATCTCACCATGACGTGTCTTGTTGTGCGGCATATTTCTTTGCGACCTCAATATGCTTTCTTTTTTCTTCTAAGGTTTGGAGCCATAATTGTTTTTGTTCCGATACCAAGTCACTATGCAACTGTCCTTTCTTCTCAATTGGCATTTGTTTAGCTCCATAGACAATTGTACTCGACATACAAAGTAAGAACTAGTAACCACCTTCAAGTTCTACTCAATTGGAAAGTGGAATAAGAAGGATCAACAACATCGAGAGGCATCATCAACAAAGAAACTCCTTCTATACTCCACTCTCTTCTTTCCTCCACCTCTCTTCCCTCATTCTTTTATAAACAATCCTTCATATTCGCATCCAACCCATTGTAACATGATTCTTATATTATAAAAGAATCTATTATATTGATATAAACTAATATTTTCTTTCATCTACTTGTCTTATGTGTAAATCTTGATTGTGCTTATTTGTTTATGTGTCTTGTGACAATGGAGCCTTTCAGGCTACAAAGGCATTCAAACCTACATGTCTTATATGTTATCATCATTTGTGCTTATTTGTTTGTGTCTTGTGACAAGGGAGCATTTCGAGCTTGCCCATGCACCTCTCCTTTCACAAAGACATTCAAACTTACGTGTCTTACGTGTTAGTGTAAATCTTGCTTGTGTTCATGCAACTTGTGGCAAGGGAGTGTTCGGGCTTGCCATGCCCCTCTCCTTTCACAAAGGCGTTTGAAATTGTCTCTCGTGTGTAAACCTTGCTTGTGTGTTCGTGAGACTTGTGGCAAGGGAGCGTTCGAGCTTGCCCATGCACCTCTCTTTTCAGAAAGGCGTTCGAAATTGTGTCTCTCGTGTGTAAACCTTGCTTGTGTGTTCGTGCAACTTGTGGCAAGGGAGCGTTCGGGCTTGCCCATGCACCTCTCCTTTCACAAAGGCGTCCGAAATTGTCTCTCGTATGTAAACCTTGCTTGTGTGTTCGCGTGTTTTGTAACAAGGGAGCGTTCAAATGATACTCGAATGGAAGATTTGTTGCGCATGGAAGATATAATACTCGAATGATACTTTGATCCCCGTACATTTGTCGGACACTAGTTGCATATGTGAGCCGAGGTAAATGTCTTGCTCATCACTAGCCATCGAAAAGTAGTATCGCCTTAATTCTCACAACTTTGATTTTCCAATCATAAACATACAACCACGAGCACATGTTTTGTTGACATCAAATCCAATTTGTTTATCTGATGTCACCAAGTTAAATTTGGCCAGAAGAACTCTACGTGGGATTCTTCTAATATGCATAAGGCTTCCAAATTTCTCTTCTTACATAGAAGTTGGGGTAACGTCGTTACAATCCAATTCTTTGTTGTCACCATCACCCATGATCTTCGATGTTTCATTGGCACTACCTTCATTCTCTATATCTTTATTAATATCGTATTCTTCAATAGAAAACTCTTCACATGTGTCATTATTTACATGTGTTTTAGGTGAAGATGAGCTCAAACAATACTCTTCGATTGAAATGGGTGAGTTTGTCGACTGACAATATTCTTCAATAGAAAATGGTTAGTTTATCGACAGACAATACTCTTCAATAGAAAAAACGAAGAGTCTAATGACAAACAATATTCTTTAATCGAGAACGGTGAGTCTTCACTCATGGCTTAAGGTCCACATAGAGCTCTTCAATTATCTGCTTGGGCTAATATAAAAAATGATAAACTCCTCTCTAAACATAAGCTCCCTCAATATAATGTTTATATTATTTAATATTATAATAATACAATAAAGAAAGATATTATTTTTAATATAATAATTATATTCAACATATTAATAACTACTTAAACTAGTCCGTATAAAGTCCATAAATTATATTTTATACTTTATTAATCCTATAGTATATAATTTAAATTAAATTTCTTTTATCTATCAAGTATAATATTACTAAATATATGGAGGCAAAAAATGTAAGTTTAATCTCAATCATTAGAGCAATAATATTCTCTACGTGTAGGCCTACTTGGTACTCCTAAACATTAAGTATATAGTATACATATATTATATACATTCAATTTTTAAATATATATATATTGCATACATTTATAATAATTACAAAGCCATATATATGTTGGTTTAAATTTAAAATCATTTGTTAATTTATGGCATCATATTTAATATAAAACTTCTCAATCATTGGTTCATTTATGCCCACCATTTTAAATATAAGCCTTTTTCAATTATTAATTAATTCATGACCACGATCTTTATTATAAAACATTAGAGAGCCATAAAAATGTTGTGAGTATTTAATCATTGGTTCATTCATGAACTTTATATTTAATAATGCACATTAAAGATTCATAAAGATTTTGGTTAGACTATTCAATTATTATTTTATTAATGACCTTTAAAGACAATAAAAAATAATCATTAATATGTTAGTTTGAGTATTTAATATTTGATTAATTCATGAACATCATTTAATTAAAACTTATTAAAGCATCAAATTATATTGGTTTTAATACCCAATCATTGGTACAATCAAGCTTATGTATTAAATAAAGTGTATTAAGGTCTAAAAAAAAAGTGTACTAAGGTCAAAGAAAGTCTCTCTTAAGTGTAACTAACTAACCTAAAGCTTAACAACCATAGTTAAAGTAACCACAATGGTCAATCCCTAGAAATAGGAAGACCCCCTCATTTCGCGATCAGTCACACGGAGAACAGAGCACATAAAGCACATAGCCCAGAGCACATAGCACCAATCGCCATTTCCCCGTTAGCATCTACCACGACAATAATGTCTTTTAAGAAGAGCGCACGCCAAGATACCAAGTAAGCGCCTAACTGTACGGTCACTTTTTTAAAAATATGTTTTTAAATCACTAAAAGTCGATACATGGTATCAAGTTCCTTTTTAGAGGTCTCTATTATCATGGGGAACTCGATACATCATATCAAGTTCTTGTATAAAGTGGGAGTTCTTATATAAAACCCTCACTTTAAACATAAACTTAATACATTGTATCAAGTTCCCATTATAATAGAGACCTCTAAAAAGGAACTCGATACCCTTTATTGAGTTCTAGTGATTTAAAAAACATATTTTTTTTTAAAATATTCATACAATTAGACGCTTAACAAATATCTTGGCGCTCGCTCTTCTTAAAAAAAACAAAATTATTGTGATAGATACTAAGGAGATTACTATTGGTGTTATATGCTCTAGACTCTACGTGCTGTAAACTCTTTTTTCTCTATGTGCTCTTTTCTACGCGTCATTGATCGCGAAATGAGAGGGGTCTTCCTATTTATAAGGATTGACCATTGTGGTTAAAGTAATCATGGTTAGTAAACTTTAGATTAGTTAATTAGACTTAAAATAAAGTTCCTTTCACCTTAATACACTTTTTTTTAGACCTTAATACACTTTATTTAATACATAATCTTAAATGTACCAATGATTTGGTATTAAAACTAATATAATTATGATGCTCTAATAAATTTTTAATTAAATGATGTTCATAAATTAATTAATGATTATTTTATATTTTTTATTACCTTAAAGGCCATGAATAAAACAATTATTAAATAATCTAACCAAAATATTCATGAGTCGCTAATTACATTATAACATATGAAGTTCATGAATAAACCAATGATTGAATACTCATAACAATATTTTTATGACTCTCTAATGTTTTGTATTAAAGATAGTGATCATGATTTAATCAATAATTGAAAAAGACTTTTATTTAAAATGGTGGGCATGATTGAACCAATAATTGAGAAGTTTTATATTAAATATAAGTGCTATTAATTAAAAAATAATTTTAAATTTAAACCAACATATATATGACTTTTTAATTATTGTAAATATAATATATATATATATATATATTGAAAGCATAGAATGAACCATACGTATCATACGCGCATTCGCATTCGCGTTTGATTCAATAAAACGTGAATGGTAAATCAACTAAAAGTTGGATTGGTTTGACACGTTTGATTGGATTAACTATGGTCTATATTATGGGCTAAATTTGCAATGTAAACAAATAAAAAAAAGAAAAAAAAAAGGAGCACGTATTTTTCCCCTTTCAAATGTGTACGTTTTCAAACGTTTGAATGCCTCCACGAACACGAATATTACGTTCTATGATTGAAAGTATATATAATATATGTATACTATATATTTAATGTTTTTGAGTACCAAGTAGTCCTACACGTAGAGAATATTATTGCCCTAATGATTAGGATTAAACTTACATATTTTTGTCTCCATATATTTAGTAATATTATACTATAAGATTAATAAGGTATAAAATATAATTTATGGACTTTATACTAACTACTTTATACTTTTTAGAGTACCAAGTAAACCTACACGAGGAGAATATTATTGCCCTAATGATAAAGATTAAACTTACATATTTTGGCCTCCATATATTTAGTAATATTATACTTGATGGATAAAGTAATTTTAATTTAAATTATATATTATACGATTAATAACGTATAAAATATAATTTATGGACTTTATACTGACTAGTTTAAGTAGTTATTAATATGTTGAATAAAATTATTATATTACAAATAATATATTTCTTTATTGTATTATTATAATATTAAATAATATAGACATTATATTGAGGGAGCTTATGTTTAGAGAGGAATAACATTATGTCTTTCTTTGTACCCTTGACAAAAAGTATTGAACCTTTCATCAATCTCCATGATCCACTCTCAAAAGTGATGTTATATTCATGTACAACATCCATCAGTGAACAACAGAAAATTGATTCTTTTTAATGCTAGGAACATTTCTGACATCACATGATACAAGTTTTTGACTATTATTGAGAGGCAAATGCAAAGTGCCTATACGATTAATAACGTATAAAATATAATTTATGGACTTTATACTGACTAGTTTAAGTAGTTATTAATATGTTGAATAAAATTATTATATTACAAATAATATATTTCTTTATTGTATTATTATAATATTAAATAATATAGACATTATATTGAGGGAGCTTATGTTTAGAGAGGAATAACATTATGTCTTTCTTTGTACCCTTGACAAAAAGTATTGAACCTTTCATCAATCTCCATGATCCACTCTCAAAAGTGATGTTATATTCATGTACAACATCCATCAGTGAACAACAGAAAATTGATTCTTTTTAATGCTAGGAACATTTCTGACATCACATGATACAAGTTTTTGACTATTATTGAGAGGCAAATGCAAAGTGCCTATACCATCAATTGTGCAAGCTTGATTATTGCCTACATAGCCTTTGCCATAGTTTTCCACGTGAGAAATGGTAAAAACAATCCCCAACAAGAGTCACGTTGAATGAGGCACCTAAATCTACATTCAAATCTAATTCATTGAATCATTAACAATAAGCAATGTATCAATCATCTGCCATTTAATGATCTGCATACTGTGCACATGGAGTGTGGAAGCATAATTTGAAGACAATGTAGTACACAAAATTTCCCTTGCATCAAATAGGTCTTCAATAACCACATTAGAGACCAAATTGGCCTTTTCTTTGCCCTTAGGGCTATTTGTACCTTGAAGACTCTTCTCTGTTGTGCCCTTCCCATTGGCATTCTTCCTAAGTTCAAATTCTTTCTTAAGTGCAATCAAGCTCCTTCTAGCCTTTCCTACCACACTGATAACATGTGTCATCAAACTATTTACTTTAGCTTTTGCTCCAGTTTCTTTGTTGTATGTTACCCTTCTCTGATCCTCTAACAATAAGAGTTGAAGAATTGCCTTCAACATTTGCTTCCCATCTGATTTTTTATAATTAAGGGTCGACCTTGTAAGTCCGTTACATGCAAGATTGGGGTTATTCAATTATGAAACCATCAAGGTTCCCCAAGAATTAAGCAATGTCATAAGCAATAAAATAGCATTCAATTTGTATTCGAAGGGAGATAGACTTGAACCTTGTAACTTGGATATTGTACTTATAAATACATTAATGTTATTTAATAGGTATTCCTCAGCTTTCTGCCTCTCCTTTGTTTGCGACGTATAGACTCAACATTGGGGATCGACCACTTGCCTAAGCCCGGAAACTGAACCTCTCTATCGCAGAGTTTGACTTCTGCCTTACGGGTCTTATGATGCAACATATAATGTTAATCGACTTGCCCAACGGTCTCTCCCAAACATGTGTAGTGGTAAGACCCTTGAGATCTACCAAAATTGCATCTGACACATATATTTAAAGTATGTAATTGCTTTCTTGTTAAGGGTGACAACAAGCATTATCTGTCATGCCGTTTATTTTACAGCTACTCTTGCACCATCGCAATCTTTCAGAAATAATATTTCTTCCATCCCATTTTTCCAAAGGTCAAAACCTTTGCCATCAAAACTCTTTATCCCAAAGAGAATCTCAATATCAGTAGATCTAAAAGCCATTGACATAAACCCCACAAACAAACAGAATCAATTTCTGAAATATTTAATTTTTGGCATAATTCTTGCAAACACATGGCTCAGTAATGAGAAGAGCCTTTGCAAGTCAAATTTGAAAAACTGTAATCTTCTACAAATTTTCAGGTTTTTTTTAATGAATTCTATAGCTGTAAATCTTTAAAAAATGAACAAAAATGCCCACTTTTCTGTGCACAGACTTGTAAAATCAGATTTTGGACCCCACAACAGCATAAAAAAAACTCGTAAGAAAAAGTCGAACCAATTCTCTTGCATAAATGCACTCTTCCACTTGATTTGTAAGTAAATTTCAGGTTCAATTCTAAACATTACTGTTAAAATCTGTATACAACATTTCACACATGATGAAGTTTAGACGCTCTACATTCCTCGTATCTGCAAGGCTGTATACAGATTTTAACACTAATCTAAGTGGTGAGCCTAGAAAAACCAAGCGAATGAGAGAAAGAGATGGCAAAAGCAACTTGGGAGAGATTTAGACAGCTCACCGAAGTTTTAGTCTCAAATCTAGGGTTTTGGGACATCATTTTATTAAAGTGGTCACTTTGGCCACTTGAGCAGTGTGAAGAGATCAAGAATGTTCAAGTGGCCCAAGGGCCAAAAGACCAAACTATAATCCTTGTACGAGTAAAATCTCTCTAGAAAGGTCCACAAAGGAGCTACAGGAGGAAAGGTTAGAATAGAATGTACATCCTTTCCCCCCAGCATGTTCATAGCATATCGATGAATCATGTAGACATTTGTAATTTGTATACTTGATTTTATTTTATTTGAAGTCAATAATACCTAGGGTGTGGGCACAAGACAAGGGTCCTCTACTTTGGAAGTCTTCAAATTGATTCCCTGTTTGTATTTGAATTATGAAAGACTGACGGATATGGTTTGTGATGAGATGCTTTCAACTGTAAGGATGTGAGAGCCAAAGGGTTCTGAATCGCCTGATTCAAGCATCTAGTGCATCAACAAACATGGTATGGAATCAACCTCTCAACACAACATGAAGTATAAAAGTAGCAGTTAACTACTGTTGGGGAAATAGGTGTCCTCATTCACAACTGGCATGGTGGACCTTGACAACATATTATAGAACATCGTTGCCCTTGATAACATATTAAGGATACAAACATAGTTGACCTTGATAACATATTATAGAGACAAACGTAGTTGACCCTCATAACAAGCATTCATGAATTGTGGTCATGATATGAAACTAAACATAGAACCTAACCCATTAAAAACAGATTTCATGAGGGACAAAAGACAAATCTAAAGGCACTTATTATGGTATACGATTCATCCTCACATTGAGACATATAACATAAGCGAGAAAACAATACCTTCTCTTTCATGGCTTTGTGGGTATGAACCCAATAATTTACTTCGAGCATCAGTTGGAGGAAAAGTTTGCAAATCTCTCTCTGCAAAAAGCCAACACAAATATTAACAAGCCCTCTATGTAGTGCCCTCCCACAACAGTATTATTACCCTGGTCATACATTCAAACATCATGTTTTTGCCAATAAATGTGCATTTCCATCACATAATTTGATAGATAGCATATACTTCACACAGTAGTAACGTTTTACGTTCCAAGTTCAGAAACTAAGATCCATGGGTAGTTACACCTTCAGATTCTAGTAAGCCCCATTGCATTGAAACTGTTCATGCATAGATAATTCATTAAAATTTTGAATCAATATAAGAAAAGACAGTATATATGAAGAATATCTTTGAAGAGGCAGCCAAGCTTACGAGGTATGGGCGTTCTCATTATGCAAAGCATGTACAAGTTGCTCAAATATCATAGTGTATAAACATCCACGTCCACTCCACCAGTAACTCATCATGACGGTTTTACCACATGAAAAATATAATAACTAGAATTTCTTTTTTACGGGTCTCAAATCCTACAAACGTCACAAAAGAGATAAAACTAATCCTTATCTTCAAGTGTTGACGATCACAAAATCCTCACGATTTAGATTGTTACTGATTATATATGCTTTCTCTGGAGAGTATTCCAGATTTAGATTGTTACTGATTATATATGCTTTCTCTGGAGAGTATTCCAGAAGCGACATACATTCCCACGGTTCTTGAGCCAAGAAAAACATTTGTGGAGACAAGAATTGCAACGACTTTCAACCATACAGAAAAGGATGACTTGCGGGCAGCTTAAATCATTGAAGAAGCATTACAAGCACGTAGATACAGTCATATAAATAAATGGAAGAATCAACGCTAATACATATATCAACCAGAAAAGGAAGGTTTGAACATCTACATCAAGAAAAGAATGGAAGGGAAGCATGTACCTTGAAAAGGAAAAAGCATGGGATCAGCATCAGCATAGCTGGGATCTGCCATGGTTGATCGGCGGGCGAAAACCCTAGATTCTCTGCGGGAGACGATGCAAAGAGAGAGAATTCATGGAGGAGAAGGCCTCTGTGGGGAAGCAGGTTTTGGTCTTGCATCTGTCCGTTTCACACTTGTCCGCCCGCCCATCCGTCCGTCCAACCGGACAAAACCCATCCATCCCCACTCTTGTGTTGTCTCTTCCCTGTGTGCATGAAAAGACATCTATCTATGTGTGCATCAAAAGACATCTATCTATCTATTGTCTGTGATCACATACATACATACATACATACATACATAACATACATCCATACATACTTAACATACATACATACATCTGCTTTGTCAGTGGTATCTATCTGCTTGGTGTCACTCGAGTGATTTCCTTTTAACCTTATGAGCTTCCGCGTTAAGGAAAATGAGTTTTAATGGCACATTCGAATCGGCCCCATCGATCCGTCGTTTGCAGTATGAATGCACTGATATGAAATGAAACGAAGTGACGAATTGCGGTTCGTGAACTTTGTGGTGGATAATAGGAATGTGTTGCCGATGGATTTTTTGAAGATACGTGGGGTTTGTGAATGTGTTGATGGAATGGTGACTTTGAGCATTTATTGCATAGGATCTTGGAATATTGATTAATGGTGGTGAATGCATCGATGAATTGTGAATATGGTGGTAATTTGTCTATGTTTTCATGCATGTGTTTTAAGGATAGTTATTCATACAAATTAGAGCTTCACCAACATCATTCTCTTCCTAGTGGTGGAACATAGGCTTCATCAGAGATGGAGAATTATTCCAGTGGTACCCCAATATGCTTTAGACTCACCATCATATACTATCTTGTCACATTACTCAATCAAATCTAACCCTTGTTCCTTGCCTTATCGGGTCACTCTATTTTTCTATCAAAAGTACTTGCCATGCCTATTAGTTGACCACATTTCTAGCTAACATCCCTATCATTACCAATGGTACCCTATTCAATCATCTATTCATTTGATCAAGGAATCGATCGTCCATTGATGGAATGGAACAATGTTTGAATGTGGAAAACATAACATAACTTCAACGAAGAATTAAACCTATCCGTGGCATGTCAACTATGAGTATAGATCAACCAAAATTCTTCCAATTTGCTTTACGAAAACATGGAAAGCCAACCTTCATCCATTATAACATCTAATCTTTCAATTACATGATGAATTCATGTTAGTTTCCATTTACTTCATCCATGTAATAACCTCTTAGAAAAGAACATTAATAACATTTTTCATTGATCTTGCCTCTCTAACCTTTAAGCTGTGTTCATATTAGCCTTTGTCCACTCCGTCCAATTCCTCTTGAAATTGAAATTCAATCATATTCACAAACTCTAGAGAAATTGGTAGATCTCTCAATTCAATATAAAATTCAACTAACTTTTTAGTATTATTCAATTGAGACTTTATACTAACAAGCCAAGACCATCAATTTACTCACTCTTGAAGCACCAAAGGTATTTTGCAAATTACATTTCATACTAATGAGCAGAGAATGTATCTAAATTAATACTATCATTGGCTCTATTAGATGTCTGCCTATCAAAATAAAGAGCAATGATATTTTGTGAGGATGTTCCTATTCATAGTCAAGAAGACAAGTTACGATGATACACATTATCTTGAATTTTTAAACATTTTATAAATTAATCAGACATGTTTGTGTCAATGTTCTAAAAAGTTCTAGCCAAGTTCGTAAATCCATAAACACAATCTAAATCTCTCTAGTAAAACTTTAGAAGCTTAGCCAATATAATAAATACCCTTTTACCTTGATAGATATAGTGAAGGGGAATAAGGAATAATTGACGAAAAAAAGCCTAATTTATCAGGGTATCCAATTAAAAGAAGCAACAAAAGACAATATACAAAATACAATATAGAGATGTTAGTAGAGGACCTAGATTTCAAGAAAATATATATACGACTTTAGTCCTTTCACTGTCAATGTTTTTTTACATTCTGCTTTGTGTCCTACACTCCTTATCAAAAACTCCCTTAGTTACATAAAAGAATCAATAAATTTGCAGAAAGTATCGAATTGAGAGACAAACATCTTGTGTATGTAGATTGAATGTTGCTAATTTGCCATCCACCTCAAGCAAAGCACATGGCATGCCGTGTCCCCCAACTCAAATTGGTCCATACTGAAATCCGAATGCGTTAACCATAAAGAAAGCGTACATATTACATTATTTTTTTGTACATAAAACGAATATATAAGCTAAAACCCAAGTGCAGCTTGGCATTGCTGATCCCAATGTTTCTTAACTTGTCGGAGTCTTTCTTTACGTTCCTCCTGGAGCCTTTTCTCCCAATAATCATGACACCTAAAGCAAGAAAAATGGTTCAACACTAGTAAGGCCAAAACTCTGCTTTCATGGTGTACATAAATAGATATTCGTTGAATCTGATAATTGAGTGAAAAACATGATGTTTGTTATCTGACTTTTCTTGGGCTACATACATTCTAACATATAAAGCATTGTGGTTTTAGAATAGCAAATTAAGCCCTCTTACCTTTTACTTATTAGCATGTTGAGCTCTACTAACTGAACAGCACCTGAATTTATGTTTTCCTACACAAAACCATTATCCACAAAGTTATAAAAAGCTTGAGAATTGATTGTATTGAAAAAGTTTCTGAAGATCCTCACCTCCCTACAAAGAGGGCATTTTGCTTTCCTATCTGCGAATCTCAGCCCTTCTACAGAAGAAACTGATGCGGCTGAACAAGCACAAGTATAGCAGAACATGTGTCCGCATCTCAAAGACACAGGGTCAAAAACAATCTCCTGCATATATCAACAAAATTTGTTAAAAACCGTATTATTGAACATTCAAATCAGTCACAAAAAACTCACATAAGGTGCTGAGTCTTAGTAGAAAGGTTGCCAAATTCCGACTATTAACATATGCAGTCATGAATGATAAGATAAGAGTGAAGCAGGAGTTCTACATATGCTCTTGCCACATTCCATACATACTATTTATGATAAAGGACTGTCCATAAAGGAATTATCTTAAGACATTCTCCTTCTACTATGGAAGAGGAATTGTGCTCAATAAAAGTATCGAGACTACACATTGACACAGTTCTGATTGTTGGGGGATCAGCACCTTGAGTGTCATAATTACCCCAGACAGGAAGAGATTTTTTCAAATGCAACCAAGACAACACGATCCCAGTTATAAAACCGTAAGGATGTGTATTTACCTATAACAGATTCAATTCACTGTTAAAATGTTGCTCTCAAGGTTTCTTGCTTAAAGAGAGAGAATTAATGCAAGTGATACTGTAACTTACCAAGCATACAGAACATGTAAGAGCAACTTCTAATTTGATAGCATCTGATAGCAAGAAAGAGAGAGTTGGCCTTGGACCCTCAAAATCACACACACATCGAGAAGCAATTTCTGAATCTGACTTCATATTATCTCTGAGATTCAAATGGAAGGCTATCAATTCAACCAACCATGGTGATTGCAGTAGTTCCACATGCTTTGTTTGCAATTGGCTTTTGAAAATTTGGCCTGTGTTTGAGTCATGAACCTGCAGAAAGGGTAAATTCTTGTATCAACATGCATCCACATCAAAAGCATACACAGAAAGTGTAGATGAAATTCAGAAATCTCTTGAAGATTTGGCTATAATGATCACTTGACGCACTAAAAGAGAATCATAAAAAACATAACACTAAAAATCACACAATCATATATAATAGCTGGCATTTACACAACACATAAAGACACATGTGTATCCACAAGCACAGACAGTTGGTTGTTTTTACAATTAACATACAAATGTGATGCCGACTCTCTCTCTCTCGTGGACGTTTATATAATATATATACATATCTTGGTAGGAATATAATAATTACTTTGTCATATTTCTTCAAAATCTTTTTTAGTGCCATGGCATTCATAGAAACATAGCTTGCAAGATTCTTTCCCTCATCAAACATCTCTGGAGGTCTACCAAAAGAAGATCTGTATTTCAATCGAAGTGCAAATTTCTGCAGACCAGATGCAAGATGGACATCTAATAGCCGTTGTACTCGAGAGTTAAAATTTCCCAGCACGTCAGTTATCTCCTTCATTAGGAGGGGGAAAAATATGTTGTCACATTCTGCAAAGAAGAATAGATGTGATTCTTAATATTAATTCTTAAAGACTTCCAGTTTGAATCACGCTTACAAGTTTTCAACTGAAATACAAGACCAGGAAAAAATAATTAATCATTTATTCAGTCCAATACCCATAAAGAAATTTACTCATTTGACATCCTAAAATCCAAGGTATCAAACACGAGAGATTACTAGAAAGGGTTTAAATTTAGCAGACTGTGACTTGATGCAAAATGGTAGATATGAACCAAACGAATAATTGAATGAATTTCGAAATATAGATTGCTGTAACGCTTCATGAAAAATAGATTCATTTATGGTTACTTCATCAAATATCTAAAATAATAGTCCAGAATTTCAAAACAATAATAACAATCTATTACTATTTTTGCTTCGAAGTTGTAGAGCATTGATTCTCGAAACCTAAACACTGATAATCCTCCTCTTCATCATGGTACTTGAATTTAATACAGAATAAAGAACACAAGTCTCTTACATCTCAAACAGAACCTCATGAACGAGTAAGCATGAGATTCTTCTTTACAATGGTGGTGTTAAACCATACATTTGGAAACAAATTTCTTCTATTACATTTTTTGTTGTAGAAAGAATAGCAATCATCCATTTTGGAAACAAAATTCTGCTCTAAAACTAGAGAAGGATAAGCATGCACTTGATCATGGCACCTAAAATTGATATCTGTTTCAAACAAAACTTAATGAATATATATAGTGATGTCACACGCATTGAATTAGAGGTATTAAACCATAATTTTGGAAACAAATGGCTTCTATTACAGTCTTTGAAAATAAATAAATAGTGAGAATCAACCACTCAATACATGAAATCTGAAGTGAATCACGGACGCATAAACACATAAAGACATCTTGAAAGGCATATATAAAAATGAAATATTGACCAATTTCTGCCTCACTCACCCGCTCTTGTTCCCTTGCTCAAATTTTTGCAACACACAAAAACCTCTCTATCACTCTCAAATCTTTAATGCACCAAAGGCAATATATTCATGCATTACTTATCACCCCACATCTTTCATGTTACAAAAGGAAGATTTTCATACATCTCTTCTCTTCCCCCCTCCAAGAAAAGGCATTCAAATCTTTGCCAACAAAGTAATGTTTTCATACGTCTCGAAAGAGAGAGAGAGAGAGAGAGAGAGAGAGAGAGAGAGAGAGAGAGAGAGAGAGACCTGGACATCGTGCAGTTGAAGAAGAAGAAGAACCAGGAGTTGAGGATAATTCCGCCTGGTACCTAGATCCATGGAAGGGGCAATGCTTGAGAAGCTTCTTGAGGCGTTTGAACTCCACGTTGGAGACGCCAGGGAGGAGGCTTCTCTGCGTCTCCACGTACGCAGAGAACTTCTTGTTGAACTTCATGGCGGGAGCATATACATATATGAAGCTGGAGCGATGGCGATGGCGCAGACGAGAAATCGCGACAGAGAAACCCACAGAAAAAAAAAGAAGGAAAAATAGAAGAAGAAAAACAGTTCTTCATTCGTTAACATTTCATATTAGATTTTGCTACTTAATAAATAAATAAATCGATTTAATTTCGTCATTTATCTATTATTAATTCTATTATAATATTCCAAAACAATAATATTATCCCTCATGTTTTCCCGAAATTCCCGAAATACCCCCCCCCCCCCCCCCCATCTCTCCTCTCTTCTTCTTCTTATAATTTTAATGCAAAGGAGGGGCATTTCGGCTTCGCTTTTCCTTCATAAAATCGGGCAGCTATTCTTTTATTAAAACAAGAATCGTTCAACAGCCAACCTTCTCTGTAATACAGTCAGACAGCTATTTCCTAGTAAATCCCGATTAGTTCATCTTTCTCTTCCTCACCATCTTATCCTTCATGTCACGATCCATCGATGTGGTCGCAAATAAAAAAAGGAGTGGTGCGCCCGCATAACATTCTGTTATCCACACTAATGAATGGGGTGTTTAATCTGTTAACCTATTTGTTAATACTATACATGTCTAACAAGGGTTTGCTTTTCTAAGGACGCAATCTCCTATTTTTGGCTAACTAACGTTCGCTTTTCTAAAGAAGCAATCTCTTGTTTTTGCCAGCCTGGTTTGGAAAGCCTTAAAAAATGGGGTGTTTCAAACCCTCTCTTCCTAACCATCACCCTCAACCTTATCCTTTATATCATGATCCATCGATGCAGTCACAAATAAAAAAGGAGAGGTGGGCCCGCATAATGTTATGTTATGCGCGCAAATGAATGGGATGTTTAATCAATTGATCTATTTGTTAATACTATATATGCCTAACTAGTGTTTACTTTTCTAAGGACATAATCTATTATTTTTGGCTAGCTAATGTTCGCTTTTCTAAGGAGGCAATCTCTTGTTTTTGCAAGACTAGTTTAAGAAGCCTCCAAAATCTTAAGTGTTTTCTAATTATAATTGGTTGGTTATTTAATAATTGTATTGATTATATTAAGCCATAAGCAATCCTTACATGTAGATTCAAGTTCTTAATGGTTGGTCGTGTGGCTTACATCGAAGCATCAAAGTCATCATTTTGGGAGAACCCCAAATTATCTTGCCATGGGCCATGCCTGATCTTGTAGATTGCAAACGGTCTCCCATGGATCTTAAAAAGATATTGCTCTATTTATCTATCTAGCCCATACCCTCTCCATTGCCGCACATTTCCAAATTTGTTATTTTTTCTCATACATCATGAAGTCTAGCTAGACCCCCTTGACTTCCATATCTTCCATTCTATTAACATTTCAAACATCATCGCACCTTACTAACCAAATTTGGGTATGCGCCTTATTGCCCGCATAAATGGTGGATGTGCAAGGTGGTGAGGGATGTTGTTTGCTAAGGATTGTCTTGTTGCATTATATATTCATTGATGCATTGAGTGCACAACTTGCATATCCTACCAACATGAAGAATTACAAGGCAATTACGGCCAAAAGCAACATGACAAAATGTTTTGTCAATGTACGGAGGTGGATGGTGACCAATTCCAAGAGGGCCACCAAGGTCCACATTTGGTTAGTGAATCCATGGCGACGCATTAGTATTACAAACATATCACTGTTAAACAACATTATGAACACACATGCATCCCATTATTGAATAAATTTGCATCATCCATTGTCATAAACAAATTCGAAATATGGTTATTTGAAGATGTTCAAGTGTGGACGTGGTTACACAACTGTAATGTTGTGTGGGCAAGGGGGTGAAAAATGCACAATTTTCCTTATGCATGGGGGAACACGTTCGCATTCACAAGTGGAAGGATCGCGCATTCCACTTGTAGATTCTTTTTATAATCTTGCGATTTTAAGCAATTTTCAGAAACTTGATACATGAGTATCACATGTTTTAAATAATATATAAAATTTGTTGATTTTTTGAGATTTGACTAGTGTCAAAATGATAATTTCTAAAATTGAATAGTTTTTTAATAAATGTTTAAACGTTGACAGTTTGCAGATATGAAATGTAGCTAACTTAAAGAAAATCACAACGGTTAACTCAAAGCACAAGTTAAGATTAATGGTTTCACCATCTTGAGGAGATGTAGGTTCTAGAAGTGGAAGTAACATCTATTGTTATTGAAAATGTTTTGAGTATAAGAGGTAACATTGTAATCCTTAGTGTCATCAACATCTATAAAGTTAGTGTTCATCAACATCCATAAATTCACAACTCAAGAAACATAGACAATATTTATAAACAGTTTTGATAAGTTCACAACTCCAAAAATGTAGACAATATTCATAAACTGTCGATCTTAGACGTGAACATTAATATATCAATTTGAACATATCACATAGTTATCAGGGTATCCACATTGCTCTCCTCTTCTTCCTTTTGAGGACTCCCCTACAAAATTTGGGCTATTACTACACAAATTTTGTAATGATAGGGTCCTATCATTACTAGCCTATGTGAAGTAGATAGTAGATGCTACTAGCATCTACTTCACATAGGCTAGTAGATACTACTAGTATATACTTCACATAGGCTAGTAATGATAGGGTCCTCAAATAGCTCATCGACAAAATCAATAAGCTCCCTAGGTTCACCAGCTAATAGAGGAATAGGTTCATGAGATGCAGATTGAAAATGTTAAGGCTTTAATCCTCATGTTAATGAAACTCACTTTCTCATAATCCTTTTTAAGTGCAACAATATTTTTGAATAGCTTCAATGAAGATGCAGATGTAGTACACGTTAACAATTTAAAATGAAGATTGCTTTAGCTAAACATAAACTATATTGATTTCTAAAGGCATGGCAAACAAAGTTATAATAATTTACCCGATCAGGAGAACAAATCTAGTATCCAATTTCCTTCATTGGAGAACATTTCAAGAACAAAGTTATAAGTAAGATTGCTGAAGTCATTCAAGAACCCTTATATTCACAATCAATATCTTCTAATACTAATAGTAATACTTTTAAAGAAACCTTAGCATTATGGCAACAAACCTTTGCTATAGAAATTTTACAGGCATGTGATGATTTTGCAATGAATCACACAATCGAAACTGTCATCCATTTAAATGCTACTAAATATAAAGAAAAATCACTCACAAACAATGAACTCTTACAAAAAACACACATAAATATTGTAGATACGTCAGAGAAGTTAAACATTAGAAAAATAGAAATAGAGATGAGTGAAGAGAAAGACTATGAAGATTGTTATAACAGTCCATCACGCTGTCGTGAAGATTTTCGTCCACGAGCGGAAACCCGAGCAACGAGAGCCAAAGAGCGATGTGCAACGTTGCACACGTACATAATGTATTTGTAATAATAATAGGGGAAAAGGGTATGGTGCTAGAAATGCCCCATAAGATCCCTAAGGTATAAAGGCGATGTGGTCTTGTGCGCACATCCACGCGAGAGAGAGAGAGAGGTACTATGCGGTACATAGGTACCTAGTTGTTTGTGAGGAGGTGGGAGTTAAGGGGCCATCAATCTCATCCTCCCCAAATCAAGGCAAATATCCCCTTTGAATGAAAGGGGATATTTTAGTCTCGTTTTTGTAAACGGTCTTCCCTCCTTGTGCTATAAAAGGAGAGGGAAGGCACCATT
Organism: Azolla caroliniana; assembly: GCF_043228905.1. Taxonomy (NCBI): domain Eukaryota; kingdom Viridiplantae; phylum Streptophyta; class Polypodiopsida; order Salviniales; family Salviniaceae; genus Azolla; species Azolla caroliniana. The sequence goes on along the minus strand of NW_028230450.1, from coordinate 2,871,112 downwards.
GTGAGGGTTGCCTATTTTGAATGTGCGGGGTATACCACATAGGTCAAGCGTTAGGGTTAGGGTTAGGGTTTTGAGTAGTTGTTTGATGCGGCCTATGCGGCCACCATTTTGTAATCGTTCATTTCGTTTTAATACATCTTGTTCGATCTAATCTCGTGTTCATTCTTCTTCTTCTTGAGCAAAGCTTCCATTCCCTGTCCGATTCCTTCTCCTCTACTCCTTAGTCCAAGACCCCCGTGGTCCCGCCCTTCTCCACGCACGCGCGTTGTCGTGCCTTTCGGCTCCGGATCGTTACGTGAGATTATTTTATGGTTTTCACGTAGTGTGCGGAATACACTACGACAGTGTAGCAACGCGACAACGCTTTACAACTCTCGATAACACGAGTAGTACTAAACATAACAGTGATGTACCTATTCGACCATTTGGTCCTAAAAAGATACATCCTAACCCTAATCATAAGCTTAAAACCAACCCTATTACTAACCCTAACCCTAACCCTAACCCTAAAAATAACACCAACCATAGACCTAACCCTAAACCCTTGCAATAAAAGCCTCAACGACCAACCAACCATCACTCCCTCCCCCGATTTACCTGCAACATAGCCACAAACGAAGTTAGTAAGAACTCCATCCCCCCTTTCAACCTTAATGGCCCGAGGATCACATTTTATAAACAAAATAAACTTCCCTCACATCCTTATACCACAATTAGCGCCGGACACCATCCACCATATGTGTCGGATCCACATACTTTAGCACCATACATATCATGCCCGCCACCAACATTCGACATGAACCAGCCATCCACTCACAACGAACTCCGGCGCGACCAACACCATCCACAATTACAAACATGGCCGCCACTCCATGTTCGGCCTGGTAACGACCATATCTATGGAAATGGAAACGGAAACCATTAATCATACCCGTTCTCCCCCTTCGATGTAAGGCTCCGAACTGTGTATGACAGCCGACCTATAGATCTACAACCACCCCTCCATGGCATGATGCACGAGACTGCACAAGGCAGTTGGCATGGATACATGCCCCCTCTCCTCCCAACCCCACACATGTATTATGAAGAAAATAGTGTCTCCCACCTACGTAACCCTAAGCTTCCCCACTCCTCTCTCCCCCCACGCAGCCTCTCTGTACAAACAACTCCCTCCCTCCCTCCTCCTACCCCCTTTTTACTTTCTAAATATTACATGGTGTGAAAGTGTTTTTAGAATTCAAGCCATTGAATGTTAGAAGAATGTAATGTATGGAGCATTCACATTTCGAGGCAAAGAACACGAACCAATATCTTAAGAAGTCAAAAGTAAAAGTAAGAGACAAAGAGAAAAGTAAAAAGAGAAAAAGCGGGCCACCTAAAAACAGTCTAAAATGAATGGTAATAACTCTCTCATTTGGAAGCCAAATATCATGTGCAAATATGGGTTAGAAAGCTCGTAAAGAGATCTATGCATATCTCTTTAAATCACTAAATTTGGAGCTCTGATGAGGGAGATACGATGATTAGAAAGTAGCTGGGTCTTAGCTAAAAATAGGAGATAAAAAGCTTCTAAAAATAGCGTGAACGAGGAAGAAGAAGAAAATTATAATAGAGGAGGAGGAGTCTTAGGAAGAGGTATCTTAGTTGAAGAAGATGGTTCTTAGTAGTGGGTTTGAATGATGGGTAGTAAGAAGGTCTTTGGTTTTTAAGTTCATTGTGGAGTTTATCCTCTTTGTATTGACTTGAAGTAGAATATTATAGCATTCTTATCTCTTTCTCATCTTGCCTACCTTTTATCTTAATTTCTTGAGTTTTCCTCTATAAATCGTAGTTACATATCTATATAATCTATTATAATTCACAACTCCATCTAATCAATTTGGTCAAGCCCCCATATTGTGTACGAATATCCCTTGTCTTATACACCCTACCATTTTGGTGCTCCAAGGAGGGCCGATCCTTTCCATATAGGAGGAGAACTTGTCCTTTAATTGTGTTACTATACTACATTAACTTAGCTATGCAGTTTGCATTTTCAGGTGAAATAATACAAGATGTTGGTGCCTTTTTGGCATCCTTTGAGCATCATGTTGTCTCTATTGGACGCATCACCGACAATGAGAAGTTACCTTTGTTGGTAGCAACATTCTATGGTCGAGCTCGAGATTGGTATGACTCTCTTCCACCAAACCAACAAGGAGCATATCAATTGTTGGTGCACCAGTTTCGTGCCAAATATATTCAACGATGAAGTGCAACCGAAGTAAGGGAAGACCTATTTCGACTAAAGATGGAATCACCACTTGGTTTCATTGAGTATGAAAGAAATTGCAAGGATTTGTGGACAACATGGATTCGTCTTCGTGGTGGCACTGAAGTCGAGTGGTTTAAAATGGAACGATTCAAGATGGGTCTTGATATGTATTTCCGTTTGGAGGCAAACTTGAAGGATCCTACATCTTTTCAAGCTCTCATTCAAGTTTTCCAAGCTTATGATTGACAAGTGAAGATGATGAGTTCCATGGGGGACCCCGAAATGATGGCTTTGGGTGCAAATTTGATGCCTCGTGCCAACTTTCAAGCCTCATCTTCAATTGTGCATGGTGGACAAGTGTTTCCAAATGTGTATACCACCACAACAATAAACCCAACAAGTATATTCCAAGAAGTGGGGCAAGGAAAGAGTGAACAAGGTACTATGACCTTGGTGAATCAACGCTTTGATGAAGTGATGGCCCATTTGCGACAATTCCAAGCAATTCACAACACTATTCCCGACGGTGGTGGCCCTAGAGGACATCATGGTGTAATTTGTTATTCGTGTCAAGAGGAAGGACACATCTCAACAAGATGTTCTCATCGGCAACAAAGAGGTATGGAAAGAGGCATGTATGAAGTGCAACGGAATGGACAACGACCTATCAACAATGGAGTCGAAGGAGGCGAATCCATAACACCTCCTATGGCTCAGGTTCCTACAATTCCTCATAATGTGAATCTTCTTAATTTTAATGATGATAGTGATAATGCTTGTGAAGTAACTCATGTGAAAAGGACAAGGTCCTCGCAAAAGGAGAAAGAAGTTGAAGGAGAATCTAGTGCCTCAAGACAAAAGAAGAAGTCTAAGGAGAATGAGAAAGAGGAGAAATTAAGAAAGGGACACTCTAGAAGGAAGATCAAGATGGAGGGCATTCCTATGGGTGAAGGTGTAGAAGCTTTCAATTTAACACATGAGTTGATATCAAGTGGAGCAAGGATAACATGGCCGCAACTTCTCCAATTATCCCCCACATTACAAAAGGAGTGGGGGAGGCTTGCAAGTATTCGCCAAAGTAGGAAGACCGTGCATTATGTGGGGATCGTACGAGTAGAAGAGTGAAAGTGTTGGGAAATCGGTCCCTCTGGATGGGATTCGGTTATGAATGAAGAGGACTCGATGAGAACTGGAAGAGATTCGGAAACCGGATCGGATGGACCCGGTGAGAATCGGAAGAGAAGACATATTTGTAAATATGTTTTGAGTAAGCCTATTGAGGCTATATTTGTAAATAGCCCTAAGTTCATATAAGTATAAATATGACTTAGGGCAATCACTCAATGTGAGTGTGAGTGGGGTTATATTGTTGTATGTGTATAACTGTTGTATAAAGAGTAACATATAGAAAGAGAGAGAGAGAGAGAAGATACAAAGCGATATACTCTGTTGTAACCACCGCTTGGCGAAGAAACAGAGCTCAAGGTTGTTGCCTCTGATTCTCAAATTGTACCTTTCTCATATAGTGATAGTTTGGAGTCTGTGGGCTCCCGTGGTTTTTCCCTATTAGGGTTTTCCACGTAAACATCATGTGTACTTTCTTTTGGTGTATGAGTATTCATCTCTATTCCCATTTCTGTGTTTGATCCTTAAACGAAGTGATCTAAAGACTCGGGTGTGGCCGAGTAGTATTCCGTGCTATTCTTCACAAACTGGTATCAGAGCAAACAACACAGGAAATGGAAGAATCGTTCAAACGACATGTTCAAACTCACCGGTTCCAACTACTCAGTGTGGAAGTCGAAGATGAGGGATATGCTGGTGGTTTAAGATCTTTGGTTGCCGGTTCAGTTTGGGGACAAGAGATCGGATAAGATCGACGCCACAGTGTGGAAGGTGATGCACATGAAAACGACGAGATACATCTGGTGCTTCATCAACATGAGTCTATACAATAACTTCAATGAAGAAAGTAAGGCTCATGAACTTTGGGAGAAGATTGACATCATGTTCCAGAACAAGAATGCTCTTAATCGGGTTTCCATATTCTGGAAGCTAGTGAGGCTCTGATACCAAGACGGCTCCAATATGGCGGAGCACATGAATGCCTTCCAGGGACTGATCCACTAGGAAACCTCGTTGGAAGTACCTCTCACCGATGAGGTACTCGCATTACTCTTGCCCGGATCCCTCCTAGATAGTTGGGAGACGCTAGTTGTCACGTTGGGCAACGCCGGGATGGAAGGAAAGCAGTTGTCCCTAGCAAGGGTAAAATCAAGCTTGCTAGATGAAGAAGCTCGCTGGAAGGACCAGGAGTAGGCCTTGGTCACAGAAGATGACCACAACCGAGGAAGAGGCCGATATCGGAGTCCCCAAAACCAGGACAAGTCGGGGACGAGGTCGAAGTCAAGCGGGAGGCCTACTTGCTTCTAGTGTGGGAAGTCAGGGCACTTCCAAAAGAGCTGTCAGCATTTTCAGAAAGAGAAAGAAACCGTCACCACTGATTCGGAGAAGAGTTCAGACCGAAACGGTTCGGACCGGAGAGGGCCCGGATCAGAAAGGAATGTCGGCGATCGCGACAAGTGAAGAAGAACTGATGCTCCTTACCGAGGAGAATGAGTTAAACCTTGTTGGTGACGAGACAACGTGGGTTGTCGATTCTAGAGCGTCATTCCATCTGACATTGGAATGGAGGTGCTTCTCATTCTACACAGTCGGAGATCATGGTTGTGTCCAGATGGGGAATGAAGAGACCTGCCAAATTGTCAGCATAGGAGATGTGTTGTTGATGACATCAACCGGATGCAAGTTGATACTGAAGGATGTTCGACAGATTCCGGAGGTTCGACTGAACCTAATATCAGCCGGTCGGCTAGATGATGAAGGCTACATGGGTAGCATCCGGAACGGAGTCATGAAATTCAACAAAGGAAGCCTGATTGTGGCTCGAGCTTGGAAGATCAACACATTGTAGCTGGTGCAGGCCCGGATATGTCGGGAAGAAGTGAATGTAGCATCCGGTGCCGGTGAGCTGTGGCACAAGAGGTTGTGTCATATGAGCTAGAAGGGGATGAGAAGACTTGCCGAAGACAACCTCATTCCGGAGGTGAAAGATGTGCACCTTGAGAAGTGCACCGATTTCTTGGCCGGCAAGCAAAACCGAACCTCCTTCCGATCGAGACCACCGATGAGACGGAATGCACCACTGGAGCTGGTGCATACCGATGTGTGTCAAGTGGACACGAAATCACATGCCGGATCGCGGTACTTCGTGACATTCATAGATGACCATAACCAGAAGCTATGGGTCTCACCGTTGAAGACGAAGGATCAGGTGCTATCCGTCTTCAAGGAGCTCCACGCAAGAGTGGAAAGAGAAACCGACTGGAAGCTGAAGACGGTTCAAACGGACAACGGAGGAGAATACTGGGGGCAGTTCGAGGAGTACTGCCGGTTGAAGGGAATCCGGCTCGAGTTCACCGTGCCGAAGACGTCAGAATTGAATGGGATGGTTGAACAAATGAACCGGACCATAATGGAGAGAGTCCGAAGCATGCTTGCACATGCAAAGTTACCCAAGACGTTTTGGGCTGAGGTGTGGACGACGACAACGTATGTGATAAACAGATCACTCTCAGCACCCTTAGAAGGAGATTCACCGTAGAAAGTATGGACCGGTAAGAACGTATCCTACTGGCATCTAAAGGTGTTCGGATGTCTCGCTTATGTGCATGTGGCGAAGGACAAGAGAGCAAAGCTGGATCCGAAGTCCTAGCCATGCATATTCCTTGGATATGGCGATGATGAGTTTGGTTACCGGGTGTGGGATCTGGTTGACAAGTGTTGTAGGTTTTAGAGTTAGGGTTAAGGACGATGATAATCATGATAAAGATAGACATGGTGGTTATGATGATGATGGAGAGTATGGGATTGATGGCGAGAGAGATCATGTGCATTGAGAAGCATTGCGGGGTGGGGGGTGGTGCCTAGAATGGCTCCACCCCCCTCCCAAGGGGGTTCAACGTAAGGGGGGGAGAGAGAGAGAGAGAGAGAGAGATGAAAAGAGAGATAGAGAGAAATGTTCATTCATATTTCATTCATTCCCCATAAGGGGTTAAATAGTACAAGAGGGGGTAGATACATAGGGGTGTAAGCCCCCTCGAGCATTCATACTGGACACTCACTCACACCTCCTCGTATCCATCCACATGCACTCACGTGTGCATGTGTTCACATACGTATCGACTCACAATTACATTTATGCCCCCTACACACACACAACAATCATCATGATCACATTTGACCCTCGCTCATCACATTGACTCTCCGTACATCTCGTACGGGGGGTAACACAATATGGCACGCCCGTGGGAAAGTGCCTTGCACGTCGATCCCACATGCCTTGATGATGATATTTCTTCGACCGGAACTTCCATCGGTCCTTTCAACGATCGACTCCCTCGATCGGAATGCTTGACTCGAACATCTTTGTCGGTCAGCAAATCGTCCGCGACACAAACATTCTCGTTCTGTCGACTTACGAACTTCGTCATGGGTCCAAAATCATGTCGTATGTATGTGTGTTCTTCCTTTGTTTTGAGTGTGTGTGAGTAGTCTTGGGGATTTTCAAAATTCTAGTGGTGCCCTCTTGTTTTTTAAAATTTTGATATGTACCCTCGAGGTTTCACAATTTCATTCAGCACCCTCAGGGTTTCAATATTTGTTACATGCCCCCCCTTTTTTTCTTCTTCTTTTTCCCTCTGTTTTCAATTTTATTCTAGGTTTTTCTCTTTATTTCTTCTTCTTGCTCTTGTATCTCTATCTCTCTCGTGCTTGTGTCTGTCTCTCTATGCCTTTCTCTTCTTCGATTTTCTTCTTTCTCTTCTTTTTCTCTCTTTCTTCTTCTTTTTTTGTCTCGCTTCTCCATCTCTCCATGTCTTCCATGACTTCTTACATTTTTCCTCTCTTTCTTTCTCTTCTTCTTTGTTTGTGCTGCTCCATCCTTTCTTCTCCTTCATTCTTTTTTCTTCCTTTTGCTCTATTTCTCCTCGTTCTATGCCTGTTTTTGCTTCCTCTCCTTCTGAAGCTCCATAGTATCCATCCCTCAGCGCCAGTCGCCATCTGTCTCTGCCTCTGCAACCATCTCTGTGCGGCCACTGTCCGACGTCATCGTCTCTATTAGCCCTATCCGGCCTGTCTCTATTCCGGCCGTCGATCTGGCCGTTGTCCACCCTTCTATTCGTCCAATGTCTCTATCCAGCCCTTTTGGTTGCCTCTCCGTCACTTTGGCCATCTCCTAACTGTTGTTGTCCGTTGTCCGGCCGTTCGTCCGGCCGTTGTTTGGTCGTTTATCGTTAGGCATCTTCGTCGTCCTGCCGGCCTTGTCTTACTCCCGCCACCGTTTCCGTTTTCGTCTCCGTCTCCAGCCACCAGTTTCGTCGTCTCTGTCTAGCACTGTCATTCATCTTCCGGTTCATTTGTTTGTCTGGTCCAGTCTGTTTTAGTCCATCCGGCCGTTCTTACCGGCTGTTTCTGGTTATGCGTCCGGCCGCTGCTGCTCTGGCCGACGATCCGTCGTCATCCGTCATTCCGGCCGTTTCCGGCTCTGTCATCGCTGTCTCCATCTCCCTCGCTTTGTCTTTTGCTATGTATGTCTGTCTGGCCCCGCCATTGTTGTCGTATGTGGTCATTGTCCGGCGCTTGTCTATCTGGCCCTGTCCGGTCATCACCGTCTCCATTTGTCGTTGTCGCCGGCCTTGTCAGCCCTATCCGGCAAGTCTGCAGTCGGCCGTCTGTTTTGGCCGAGGTCCATCGCTTGGCCGCTTTGTTCAGTCGTCATCCCGGCTTTGTCTGTCCGTTCCGGTCATCCTCTCGTCGTCTGTCCGGTCGTCAGTTGTCTGGTCCGGCCGCTTCCGTTCTGGCGCTGTTCGGCTGTGTCTTTTTGGTTGTCTCTCACACCACGCTTTCTGGCACATGCACTATGTCGTTAACTGCACATTTGCACATTCTCGTTTCCATTCTCGCACACTCACTTAACGTCCTCATTCCATGACTTCCTCTCAACATTGTCATCGTTTTCGTACATCTTTGGCACCATTTCTTGGACATTTACACAAAAACAGACCAAACAAAACATACGCATATAGAGATTAATTCGCTATAGAATTATGCGGCAGTTAATCTTCCATTTTGGACTTCTTTCGCACATTGTTGTCGCCTTTTGCATAGCATCATCGATTCCATTTTTTTCTTTTTTTCTTTTTCTTTTTTTTGCACATCTTCATTGCTTCTCCCACATCGTCGTTGCCATTTGGTGCATGTCATCATCATTTCTTGCTCGTCTCTCCGATAGCATCGTCACTATGCCTCGAATTGCCGCGTATTATTGTTTGACTCCATCTCCAAAGGGGGGTCGCCTTCGTGGTCGCCATAAAAAACTGTGTTAACTCTTAGGGCCGGACAATGGCCTAACACAGGGTGTCTACGGAAGACACGTCACCAAAGGGTGTTACGGCAACCGGATTAGACTCAACGCTTAACCCGACTTAATTAAGTTACTTAGCATGATCGTCTTTCATAATTACACGCGTAAGATATAACAATTAAGACAGAACGGCAATTAACACAGAGATATAACAATGCTAAGCTTTTATTAATTAACCGCTATTCATTACATTGTATCCGGGCCTTTAAATAGGTTTCCGGTTTGTATTACAAAACGGTGCCATCCGCACCTGTTCGGGATCTGTCCGAATCCGGAACGGCATCCCGATTCCGGTCCGTCCGTCCACACTCATAGCTTAATTACAACCACATTCCTACTACTTAAATAACTCTCTGTTTCCCACTCTGGACTCCTTTGCCGGCCAGTAACAACAAGAAGGTGTTTCAGAGTCGGGACATAGTCTTCATGGAAGACATGACCATTGCCAACTAGGAGTCGGAGAAGAAGGTGATGAACTCTGGATCATCCAATGAAAACCGGATGTTAGCCGGTAACCGGATGACACTCGACAAACCGGCCAGATACAGACAAGAAACCGAACCGACAAAAGAAGAAGAAGAAGAAGAAGAAGACACTGGAATTGGACAAGATCCCGAATTGGATTCAAATGAGGAACAAACGGAGGAACCGGTGGTAAGAAATCAAGGATGGAGATATCCTCTCCGAGAGAGAAGAGCTCCCCAGCGATTTCCGGATGTAGAGCATGTGTTGCTAACCGATGCAGGGGAGCCGGAAAGCTTCGAAGAAGCAAAGAGAGACACCCACAACCGCAAGTGGTTGAGTGCCATGCAGGACGAAGATGGATTCCTTGCATGAGAACCACACATATGAACTGACGGAGTTGCCGAAAGGGAAGAGAGCACTCTGAAACAAGTGGGTGTACAAGCTAAAACCGAGAGACACTGGAAATCCACCAAGGTACAAAGCCCGGATTGTGGTGAAGGGCTTCCAGCAGAAGAAAGGAGTGGACTTCGATGAGATCTTTGCCCTGGTAGTAAAAATGACATCCATCCGGACGGTATTGAGCATAGCGGCAAGCATGGACCTCGAGGTAGAGCAACTGGATGTCAAAACGACATTCCTACATGGAGACCTCAAAGAAGAGATCTATATGCATCAACTGGAAGGATTTGAGAAGAAAGGGAAGGAGCACCTGGTGTGCTGGCTGAAGAAGAGCTTATACGGATTGAAGCAAGCCCCTCGACAATGGTACTGGAAGTTCGACTCCTTCATGACCGACCAAGGGTACCACAAGACGCAGGCCGATCACTGCGTGTTTGTGAAGAAATTTGATGGAGGAGATTTCCTGATACTTCTCTTATATGTGGATGATATGTTGATCGTCGGACGAGACCAAGACAAGATTCGAATGCTGAAGAAGGCTCTAAACCGGACCTTCTCAATGAAAGACTTGGGTCCGGCAAGACAGATATTGGGAATGCACATAATCCGGAACTGGTTGAAGAAGCTGTTGTGGTTGTCACAGGAGAAGTACGTGACAAAGGTGCCTCAATGGTTCAACATGTCCGAGGCGAAATTGGTCAGATCGACACTTCCAGCAAACTACACGCTATTCGGAAAACAAAGCCCGAGGACAAAGGCGGAGAAGACGGATATGATGAAGATTCCATATGTCTCTACCGTCGGAAGCTTGATGTTCGCGATGGTATGTACCCGGCCGCATATCGGATATGTAGTCAGAGTGGTGAGCCGGTTCATGAGCAATCCTGGAAGAGAGCATTGGAACGCGGACAAGTGGATACTCCGGTATTTGAAAGGCACCTCGAGTATGTGCCTCCGGTTCGGCTCCGGTAATCCCCAACTTGACGGATTCACCGATTCGCATATGTCAATCGATGCGGATACTAGCCGGTCTACGTCCGAATATGTCATGACTTATGTAGGGGGAGCTATTTCGTGGCAGTCGAGGCTGTAGAAGACGGTTGCGTTGTCAACCACGGAGGCGGAGTACATGGCAGTTGTGGAAGCCGGCAAGGAGATAATTTGGATGAAGGACTTCATCGAAGAGATACGGATCCAACAAGAGGAATACCGGCTCTACTGCGATAGTCAAAGTGCCATCCACCTTGCAAAGAATGCGGCCTACCATTCTCGAACGAAACATATCCAGCGTAGGTACCACTGGATCCAGGAGAGAGTAGAAGATCAAGAGTTTGTGCTGACGACGATCCACACGGAGGAGAATGGGTCAGATATGCTAACCAAGGTGTTGACAACTGACAAGCTGGACGCGTGCTGAAAGCGGATCGGGCTGGTGAGACATCCCATGCCGGAGTGAAGGGGGACATTGTTGGGAAATCGGTCCCTTCGGATGGGATCCGGTTATGACTAAAGAGAACCCGGTGAGAACCAGAAGAGATCCAGAAACCGGATCGGATGGACCCGGTGAGAACTGGAAGAGAAGACATATTTGTAAATATGTTTTGAGTAAGCCTATTGAGGCTATATTTGTAAATAGCCCTAAGTTCATATAAGTATAAATATGACTTAGGGCAATCACGCAATGTGAGTGTGAGTGGGGTTATATTGTTGTATGTGTAGAACTGTTGTGGCAAAGACATAATAATTGTGGTAACGTCTTTCTTTGTGTTGACAAGGAGAAAGATGGTGATGACAATTGTCAATGTGTGTGTGGGTGTGTGTTTAGAAGCGTGAGATTTTTTTCTACCTCGTAACAGGGGTTTTTTCTCACACAATAATTTCATATACTTTTAATATTTATACGGCGAAGGAGTTTGTTTTTTCTTTTTATCTTTAGCTCACCATAAATGGTTCGCTCAACAAGTAAGGGGGAGGCTAAATGTGAAAATGTTTTTAGAATTCAAGTCATTGAATGTTAGAAGAATATAAGGTATGGAGCATTCACATTTCGAGGCAAAGAACACGAACCAATATCTTAAGAAGAAGTCAAAAGTAAAAGTAAGAGACAAAGAGAAAAGTAAAAAGAGAAAAAAACACGTTCGCGTTCACAAGTGGAAGGATCGCGCATTCCACTTTTAGATTCCTTTTGTAGTAGTACAAATTTAGGCTATTGTGAAATATTGAGTGCACAATGGCGGTCTCATTTGACACAAGTTAATGATTGGAACAATATTATTAAACAATATTTTGTTTTTTGTAAGTTGGAGTCGAAAAGTTCTTATCCTAGTTTATCTATCCCGTAGAGGTGTATATGCAAGAGGAGGATGTGATATCTATACATTAGTGATTATAGTTGATTCAAATTTATCCTTAATGGATCTTGTAGGATATAATACTGAAGATATATATTTCTGAGAACCCAAGCAAATTATAAATTTAAGTATTGAGAAAGATTCATTTTGGTTGTGTTTATCATAAAATAGATACACTCAAACATGCATGCCACCTATTCAGCCATAAACATGCTAAATAATTGGGAGCCAAATTAGAGACGACATTCAATTATCAACGGTGAATAAGATACGTGTATAGGAAGAGACACCCATAAACCCCAAAGCAAGAGGAAACACCCAAACATACTAAGGAGTACTCATGATATTTGGAGAACACCCATAAATAGCTATACATACCAAGGAATGAGAATACCTACAACCATGGATCATTAATTGGAAACCCTAAATGGACACATGGCTATTAATCTATATTTAAATCCAACTACTGGCAATATTTCAAAATAGGAGAGAAAATAAAATTGTAAAGTTTTAAGTGCTTATAAAAGTATGCTTTAATTCAAAATTTGATTAACAGTAAACGAAACATGTTTAGGGATTATACACCCGATTGATGGATAAATATGAAGCAATGTTTCGTTGATGAATATGGAATAAATTTCTAGCATATGCATTTAGATTAATGCTTTAATGAATGAATATACACTCATGTGTAAATAATAATCAGATTCTGCGACACAAAGATAAAGCACATATACATATAATTCGAACATTATACACTACATAAAATAAATAAATGTTTCAATGGATGTAGATAGACTAATGCTATAAAGAATGAATATAGCCCAGAACATAATCTACAATTATTAATAAGATAGTGCAACAAAAAAAACACATCAACCAAAAATTTCAAACATTAAACACCATATAATACAAATAATTGAAACATTACAACAAACATCTATAGGACCACATTGATAAGATAGAACCTTAAAAAAAACGTAAATATTTAATTAAAGGCAACATGTTTGTGACAACTACATCAATTGTATCGAGATAAAAATGGTTTACATAGCTATGAGGGTATCTGCATCATTGTCTTCATCTTCCTTGGGTGAACTATCCTCGATATTTTGTGCACTAATATCCAATGTAGATAGACTGGCTATTGTGGGGTTCTCTAATAGCTCATCTTCAAGGTCTATAAGCTCCCCGGTTCACCAACTAGTGGACGGATGGGCTCACGGGAGGCAAGCTAAAAACATTTTGTATTTGCTATATGCTTGATCCCTACCTCCTTGTCTTGATTAGGGCATTCCCATAGTGCTCTAAGCCTCATATTTATGAAGATAACATGCTCCTCATCCTTCTCCAATGCGATAGAGCTGTGGAAAAATTCCAGTGCACATGTAGATGTAATACCTAACATCGATTAAAAAATAGGAATGATTCACATAACAGTTCAACAATGCAATTTGTTTCATCAAGCAATTGGGATAATGAATTGAAAACAAATCTAATATCCAATCATCTTCATTAGAGAACATTTCCACCAGGTGCATCTTGAGACGTTAAGGCTTCTAATAGGGATTGACAAGTCCTAGTCATAGTCATGGCCTACTCATAGTTAGTCATATCTATATCTCCAAGGGTTTCCATCCTATTGTAGCCACAATTTTCTTCTGATTGACCTCGTCAAAAGGCTGCCCAGCAATATCATCATCAAATAATAGTTTTTTTCCTTTTTGGGAATAGGTGGTGACAGGAATTTGACTGGTCTCAATGAGTGAGCTCTAATATTTGATTTGAATTTTTTTAATTGGTCTCTCGTCTTAAGGCTCAGTAGACCTGATATTAAACTAATAGAAACATCATTGTTACTCTAAGGTTCAAGTTATTATTTTGCCTTTCAAAGATAGAAAAAAAAGGAAATTCATGAAAAAAGGCCATAAAACCTATACTTTAGCATGATTTGTGAATCATAAACCTATCTAAAATATCTCATTTTGAGTTCTAAAGTTTCCATCTAAATTAGCTTGTTGACACTAATTTTAGCATTTTTTTCGTAGTTAAATACAACTAAAGACTACAAAACCCTTGATTTTGTCCATGAATAACTCACTTCCATACATTCTATAGAGAGTAGCTCATATGCAATGGAAACTCGATATATTGTACTGAGCTGGTGCACCTAGGAGCCTCAACTCATGACAACATATGGAGTTTGCACTACAACTCGATTCATTGTATTGAGTTGAAGTCCCATGAGCCTCAACTCAATACAATGTAGTGAGTTGGGACTCCTACTCATCACAATGTATTGAGTTAGGACTCCAACTTGGTACATTGTATCGAGTCGGAAATTCAACTTGATACATTGTATTGAGTTGAGGCTCCTAGGTGCACCAACTTGATATATTGTATCGAGTTGACGTACCAAGAGCCTCAACTCGATACATTGTATCGAGTTGAAGTACCAAGAGCCTCTATTCAATACAATGTATCAACTTGGGAAGTCAATTTGATACATTGTATCGAGTTGACCTTCCAAGTCGATATATTTTATCGAGGTGGAAGGTCAACTCGATACATTGTATCTAGTTGACCTTCTAAGTCGACACATTTTATCGAGGTGGGAGGACAACTCGATACATTGTATCTAGTTGACCTTCCAAGTCGATAGATTTTATCGAGTTGGAAAGTCAACTAGATACATTGTATCTAGTTGACCTTCCAACTGCATAAAATGTATTGAGTTGGAAAGTCAACCATTGTATCTAGTTGACTTTCCAACTCCATAAAATGTATTGAGTTGGAAAGTCAACTAGATACAATGTAACTAGTTGACTTTCCAACTTGATGTATCTAGTTGACCTTCCAACTCGATACATTTTATGAAGTTGAGGATCATAGGTCTTTAAATTCAATACAATGTTTCAAGTTACAATCCAAACTCTATACATTGTATTAAGTTATTTCCTTGCCTTGCAATTACTCGATATAGTTTATGGTTTAGAAACAAAAGTCCGTATGTTTTGGGGTTTAGGTTTACCTGAATTCAGTCCTAGATGTCCTTTTGCTCGACATATTTAGTTTTTTTTTTACTTGTTACTAAGTAATAGGTTAGTTAAGTAAGGTTAGTTAAGCATAACTATAGTTAGTTTTCTTTTTTACTTATTACTAATTAATAGGTTACTTTAGCATGTGCACTAATGTTGGAGAACAAGATACCTGATGTTGGGATGTGTTCTCAATGATCAAGAAGAAATTGTTGATAATTGTATTGTCGGTACTTGGACCATGCAAATCCCCTTTATATGATGTATACATCACTCTCGTGATTCTCAAACTCCTCTTCCTACACCTAATGCGATTAATGATAGCTTGCTCCATCCACAACAAAGGGACATTTATGTTGGACCAAGGATGACAAAAGCAACTGAAGCTAGGTAGCACAGAAACTTGCAAGAACTTAAGGTGGGAATGTTAATTCCTATACCTATTGATGATAATGAGCTAGGGCACCAATTTTGGATTGGTAGGGTCTTGGATGTGGTGATGCATGATAACCAAAATAAAATCCAGTCTATAAGGTCATCAACACATAATTTAGAATCACGCCATCAAGTTTCAGATGAAGACAATGCTTTAATAGGTACATTTGAAGATGACAAGGAATGATTCTAGATCATGAAAGGAGTGATTTCAGTAAACCCTAAACTCTTGAATGCAATTTTGGTATCAAATTGTAACCAAATTCCGTTTGTGATACTCGAATGACATAAAGGTTATGTTTTGAAATCTGTTGCTTCGTATGAAGATTGTTTGTTAAAAAAAACATTACTTGTTGTTTTTTTGCGAAAATACACATCATAACTTTTGGATCAGAGCCTAAATTTTATGACTTTCCAACTTTATGAAATTGTGAAATTTTAAGATTTTCCAATGAATTTTTGAGAATATGTGATACTAGTATCATTGTGTTTTGTGAAATGGGTATATAAACACCAAAATCAAACGGAATATTCCTTATCCTTCCATTTTTGCGAGATCCTTCCACTTGTGAACGCGAACGTGTTAAAAAGTGGGCCACCTAAAAATAGTTTGAAACGAATGGTCATAACTCTCTTGTTTGTAAGCCAAATATCATGTGCAAATATAGGTTAGAAAGCTCGCAAAGAGAGCTATCTATAGATTTTTAAATCACTAAATTTGGAGCTCTAATGAGGGAGATATGACAGTTAGAAGGTCGTTGGGTCTTAGCTAAAAATAGGAGATAAAAAGCTTCTAAAAATAGCGTGAACGAGGAGGAAGAAGAAAATTATAATAGAGAAGGGGAGGAATAGAGGAGTAGGAGTCTTAGGAAGAGGTATCTTAGTTGAAGAAGATGGTTCTTAGTAGTGGATTTGAGTGATGGGTAGTAAGAAGGTCTTTC